>NW_024083401.1:0-7556 GCF_003009895.1 Hyaena hyaena | reverse complement strand
ACAGAGCCCGACGCGGGGCTCGAACCCACGAACCGCGAGATCATGACCTAAGCGAAAGTCAGACGCTTAACCGACTAAGCCACCCAGGCACCCCAGCTTTTTTAATGTTTTATTTATTTCTGAGAGAGAGAGTGTGTGAACAGGGGATGGTCAGAGAGAGAGGGAGACACAGAATCCGAAACAGGCTCCAGGCTCTGAGCTGTCAGCACAGAGCCTGACGCGGGGGCTCAAACCCACGAACCATGAGATCATAACCTGAGCCGAAGTCGGACACTTAACCGACTGAGCCATCCAGGCGCCCCTCATATTTTCTGATATATGCATTAGATGCTATTCATTTCCCTCTAAGCACTTTTGTCATTGCATCCCACAATTTTGGTAAGTTGGGTTTCATTTTCATTTAGTTCAAAATATTTTAAAACTTCTCTCACCATTTCTTCTTTGACTCCTGTTATTTAGAAGTGTTCCCTTTAAGAGGCGCCTGGGTGGCTCAGTCGGTTAAGCGTCTGACTTCGGCTCAGATCATGATCTCACAGGCTCAGATCACGATCTCACAGTTCGGTTCGTGGGTTCTAGCCCCGCGTCGGGCTCTGTGCTGACAACTAGCTCAGAGCCTGGAGCCTGCTTCAGATTCTGTATCTCCCTCTCTCTCTGGCCCTCCCCTGCTCACGCTGTCTCTCTCTCAGAAGTAAATAAAACATTAAAAAAAAAAAGTGTGCTCTTTAATCTCCCAAGTAATTGGGGATTTTCCTGCTTTCTTTCTTTACTGATTTCTAATTTAATTCCATTGTGGTCTGAGAGCAGATGTTGTATGATTTCTGTTCTTTTAAATTTGTTAAGGAGAGCGTTGTGGCCCAGAATGTGATCTGTCTTGGTGAGTTTACGAAGAATGTGGTGCTGCTGTTGTTGAGTGAAGTGGCCCATAGTCCATTCAAGACTAGATACAGGGCTGTGCTTCATGGTCTCAACCGTGTCCTTCCTGATTCTGTCCACTGCCAGCGGGGGTGTCAAAATGTCCCACCGCAGTAGTGGATTCATCTGGGTTTTTTTCTTCCCTTGACATCTATTTCGTCTGGTATCAACAGAATGATACCATTCTTATTTTATTTATTATATTTTAGTGCTTATTTATTTTTGAGAGAGACAGAGCACGAGTCGGGGAGGAGCAGAGAGAGGGAGACAGAATCCAAAGCAGGCTCCAGGCTCTGAGAACCATTGCTATGTTCTCTCCTTTTTTGTCTTCTTTTGCATTGATTGTTCCTTATCATTCATTTTATCAACACACACATTAAAAGTTATCAATAGGGGCGCCTGGGTGGCTTAGTCGGTTAAGCGTCCGACTTTCGCTTGGGTCATGATCTCGCGGTGTGTGGGTTCGAGCCCCGCGTCGGGCTCTGTGCTGACTGCCAGCTCAGAGCCTGGAGCCTGTTTCACAGTCTGTGTCTCTCTCTCTCTCTCTCTGACCCTCCCCTGCTCACGCTGTCTCTCCCTCCTAGAAATAAATAAAAAAATATTTAAAAAAAAAAGTTATCAATCAACAAATTTTAAAATAAAAGTGATTCACTCTGCTTTTTTTTTAGTCGACTCACAAGAAATCACGATGGGTCTGCTTAGCTTACTACAGACTGAAACAAGTAATACCACCTTCCACTTAGGGCTCTATGGTCTGCCACGTCTAAAGAACCGCCTCCACCACACGTAAAGAACTGGGCGGAATACGAAACAGCTTTGCAGGCGGCGGGGAACAGTGATCCTTGAAAGATCGAAACAACCCAGGAAGCTCTACAGTTAGCCCAGGCTCCTCCTGGAGGAATTTTCCAGGCTGCCGGAGAGGGACGAGTCCAGTGAAGTCCAGTGAAGCTGGGCGGTAACCCTGACTTGAAGGGACAGAGTTCAGAATCTGGGGTGCCCATGGAGGCTAGCACTTTGAGGCCAGAGTACCAGTGAGAAAGAGCTCCCGGTTCTGGGGTCTGCCCTGCACACCCCCAGCTGAGTCCTGGTCAGGACGTGCGTGTGCAGAAACTGATGCCGTCCGAGTGCTGGGCTTCAGAGCCGACGGTGAGAAGGAATTCTTGAGATGTCTTCAGTGCGAGCAGGTGGTTTTCCTAAAGCGCGGGGACGGGCCCGTGGGCAGAAAGAGCTGCACTGGGGTCACGACAGAGGACTGATTACAGGCCTCCAGGCTGGGGGTGGGGGGGGGGGGAGGGCCAGCCTAAGTCTCTAAGGAATTTCGGAAGCAAGGTTTCCAGGGCCTTGAGGAACAGCTCGCTGCCGTTAAGGTTATTTACTGTTGTCTAGTGAAGTGTTTGTCGGGAGACCCTCAGATGTACATCAGGGGCCGTATGCTTGGGACTGATTGCTAACATAGATTTGGGGGATAGAGATAAAAGAAGTTTCCAGAGGAACTTTTTTAATGTTTTATTTTATTTTTTGAGAGAGAGAGAAACAGCACACAAGGGTGGGAGGGTCAGAGAGAGGGGGAGACGCAGAATCTGAAGCAGCTCCAGGCTCTGAGCTGTCAGCACAGAGCCCGATGCGGGGCTCGAACCCACGAACCGTGAGATCATGACCTGAGCCCAAGTCGGACATTCAACCGACTGAGCCCCCGGGCGCCCCCTCCCCCGCAGAGGGATTGTTACACGTTACTGCAGACTCACAGGATCCTGGGGGGTGGGGACAAGGTCAGGCTAAGGTCACCTCTGGCCCTGAGCCAGGTGTCACCTGGAGGCCCCTGCATGTCACGGGCTGGTCTGCGCTGTGAGCTGTAAGGAGACTGAGTTTTTCCTCTTGCTGTTGTTTCCTGCGTCAGCCTGTAGCCTCCCCTCGCTCCCCGGCTCCGACTGTCAGCCTGTGCCCTCCCTGCTTCGAGCCCCTCGCCGGAAGGCGTCGTGGCTGGAGGCGGGTCGAGCCAATTCTCCTGGCGATCAGCCACACCACCTGTGAAAACACGGTCGTTTCTTCTCTGGTTTTCAACACCAATGCGTGTCTCAGTCACTCAGGCCACTGTGACAAAGTGCCACGGGCCCGACGGCTCAAACAACAGAAAATCCTTCTATGGCCCCAGAGGCTGCAATTGCGTCTGAGATCGGGCTTCGAGGTTTGGTTTCTCCTGAGGCCTCTCTCCCTGTGAGGTTGGGCCGCCCGGGCAGGGGCAGGAGGGAGGCCGGAGGGCAGAGGGCCGCTCGGGAGCCCGGGGGCCTCGCTGAGGCGGCTGCACTGTCCTCCGGGCCGCCTGGCTCTCCCCAGCGCCCGGCCGCGCCCCTGCTGCGGGGCCTGCAGGGGTGGCGCTTGGGTTCGGAGTCTCCGCGGAGCTGTGGCCCGGCCAGACCCGGTGAAATGCACTATATAAATGTAAATTTCCCTCCGAGTCAAGCTCACTCATTCAACAAGCTATCAGCGAGGTGCTGTCAGCCCAATTTTTCACACTTTGTGTCCCTGTTCTCTGTCTGGGGCGATCCTGTCCCACCCCCCCCCGGCCGCGGTGGCTAGGCAGCTGGAAAAGTTCAGCTTTGTGTGTGTGGACAGGCCCTCCCGGCCCCCCCGGGCCCCCTCCACAGGCCCCCCGCCCCCCAATGGGCCCCCCACAAGCTCCCCCACGGCCCCCCAAGGCCCCCCCAAGGGTACCCCCACAGGCCCCCCACGGCCCCCCCACAGGCCCCCCCACAGGCCCACCGCAGGGGCCAGCACTGCCTGGGGGGCTCACCTGGAGGGGGGTGTTTGGGGAGAAGATGGCGCCTCCCTTCCTGTCTTCCTGGTGGGTGGGCTTAGGCCCCTGGGAGTGGAGGAGGGGAGGAAAGGGTGTTTCTCTCCCTCCCTCTTCTCACCCTCCCAGACCCCGGCCACCCCCTCAGGTGGCACCTGGGTCTCAAGGTCTCCCTCTGACCCCACGTGGGGGGGGGCAGGCCCGGGAGCCCTGTGGGGTCCAGCAGGAAATGACCCTCTAGGCGGCTCCCTTGCCCCACTGGTCACGAACAGGGAGGGTAGTCCATGGGGCCCACTTTACAGGTGGGAAAACTGAGGCCTCGGAGAGAGGCCTCCCACCGGGCATGTAGGGCATGTAGCAGAGGCTCGAAGCCAGCCAGCTCAGGGCGAGGTCCCTGTCCCCCGGGGAGGAGGGGATGGGCAGGCAGAGCACTGGCGTCAGGAGTCTGGGGGTGAACAGCGGGGGGTGACCGTGCTCAGGGCCGGGCCATCTGCTCAGCTCCCCTCGGCCCTGCCGCCTGCCCTCTGCAGCTGCCTGTCATCCCTGGTGGCTCCTGCCCACACTTGCTGTGAGCCCTTGATCTTGGCACTTGCACGCCCCTCAGACCTGAGGGCCCAGCGGGAGGCCCTGCCGCCATGCCAGGAGCAGGGAGAGGCGCTCCAGCCTCCCGGGGGAGGTTTGGGACAGATGCCACCCGCCGGCCCCACTCAGGGGACCCAGGCACATGACCAGGAAGCAGGACAGCCCCACGGGGGGGTTCAGGGTAAAACGGCTTTTATCCCAATGTCACCGACGTACGACAGACTCCACGTAGCGCAAGTACGTAATCTGACGGTGACGGGCGTCCGTGCCATGAAAATACCCCCACGGCCTGAATGACGAGCACACCCCCCGAGGTTGTCTCTGCCCCCCACCCCTCCCATGCCCCTCCTCACACCTCACCCCGTCCCACAAACTGTGGGTCTTTTTGTCATTACTGATTCATTTCTCTTACTAGAACGTTATACAAATGCACCTCTTTCCTCTGGCTCCTCTTGCTGTGCGTCATGCTCCTGAGATTCACCCCGGTGTTGTGTGTGACGACAGCTGTTCCATTTCACTGCTGGGGGCGCCAGCCCACGTGGTGCCTGTGGATGGACGCGGGCCAGGCTCCAGTCCGGGCCGTTGAGAGAAAGCTGCCGTGAGCGTCCGCGTGCAGCTCTTCACACGGACGCCTGTTTGCATCTGTCGGGCAAAGGCCTGGCGGTGTGGCGGCTCCCGGCTGCTGGTGCATCTGTAACTTTCTAAGCGTGGCCGAGTTCCTGACCCACGGCGGCCTGGGTCCCTGCACGCAGGGAGGGCTGCTCCCGAGGCGGTGTCCGTGTCCGGCCCGGCCTGGCGGCGGCGCGGCTGTGGGCTGCGCATTTGCATCTCCAGATGGAGCACGGAGAGCCTCCTCTCCCAAGCTCATTTGCCATCCTGGAATCCTCTTTGGGAAAAAAAAATGTCCGCTCAAATCTTCGGCTCATTTTTAATTGGGTTGTTTGTCTTCTTAGCATTAAGTTGTAAGAGATCTTTTTTCCCTGTTTTAAAAAATTGAGATATAATTCTTGTAACACGAAATTCACCGTTTTAAAGTGTACAATCCTGTGATAATTTGTGCGTAGTCACAAGGCTGTACGGCCACCAGCGCTCCGTAGTCCAGAAGATTCTCATCTCCCTGAAAGGAAGCCTGTCCCCGCCGGTGGTCACGCCTTCTGCAGCGGGGCCCGGCCGCTCTCTGTCCCCGTGGGCCCTGATGCTGGAACATCCGTGCACGGGTGTGAGTGGCCCTGAGGGGCCTAGGACTCCGTGGTGCGGGCGGGGTGAGGCCTTGTTCTCACCTGCAGCCTCTCTGCTGGGCTCCGGGGCCGGGAGCCAACACGGGCGTTGGGTGGGGGGCACAGGAAAGCAGGACTCACAGTTAGTTGTGCAGGATGGAGTGGGGAGGGAAGGACGGGGATGTGGATGGAGGGGAGGGGAGGGGAGCAGGGGGAGGGGAGATTGCTGAGGGCACTGGGGAGGGAGGGGGAGGGGAGGGAGGAGATGGAGGGTGGGGAAGGGAAGGGGCTGGGGGCAGGGGCGGGGGCTGGCGCGGGGGTGGTAAACAAGGGTTCAGGGTGCTCCAGACCAGCGCGGAGGGGTGCAGTCCTCCATCCCAGAGCAGAGTGCCCTGACTTGCGCCTGGACAGGCCTAGGGGGGCTCAGGGGCTTCTCTGCAGGGCTCGGACTCCCCCCCACTCCCACCAGGCACCTGCCAAAGCAGGGGTTCGCCCGCCCTGGAGCCTGATTTATGGGGTGTCTTGCTCCCAGTTGTCTGCGTTTTCCAAGACTGCAGAAATCTAATTGCTCTTTGAAGGGGAAAAAAATGCCCTAAATAAAGCAGTTAATTGCAAGCAAGCAGCTCTTCTAATGGGCAGTGTTATCGGCCTTGAGGCGACCAGGAGCGTGCAGCGTGGGGTGGAGCCGCCGCCCAGGCGGGAGGCCCGGGACACCGCGGGGTCACCGCCGCAGGGTGACTCTGGGGTGCCGACCTCGCCAGCGCGCCCCTCTGGCCAGCGGTTAATTGGAATAACAAAGTCAATACGGCTGCTGTGGGACACAATCTTCATTTGATCTTTCTCCTGGGCAGATTAATTAAGTGTTATCAATTAATGGCCTGGTTAAAGGGGACACCGTGTGAATCACTTCCACAGGCGCTATCAGCCCCGCAGGCCCCGGAGGGGAGCCAGAAATAGCTTGATGCCATTCTTACTTTTGTGAGAAAGCAGGGGTCTGCGCGCGGCGCAGGTGCACTGGGCAGAGGAGAGCCACCAAGCTGGGACCAGAGGCTGGGCCTTAGTGATGTGGGACGATGACGGGGACCGCAGCGCCCCGCCACACACTGTCACTGGGCCGCCTGCCCCTTCATGCCATCCCAGCGGCTCTTTGCGGGGTTAAATCCAGGTGGTCCGCCATTAGCTGCAGGCCTCGAGCCTGGCCCGTGGAGCCCAGCCCGTAAGGACACGCTCCTCCCTCCAAGCATTAGATGCCACTCTTAGAGCACAGGGCGTGAGGGCTACCCCACAGGAGCAGGGGTGTGGCTGAGGAGGGCCCTCAGGATCCTGTGAGGAGCTGGCCGCAGGCTTCCCGCAGAGCAGGCAGCCCACCCCCTGCTGAGGGCCGACCTGCTAAGGGCCTGAGTGGGCCCACCTCCTCCAAGTCCCTGCCTCCCACCCTGCCCCCCAGCAGCGTCTTCTCCCATGGTGGCAGGGTCACCTTCAGCATCACTGGGCACCCAACATCATGTTAACCTGGGATGCTGTGACAATGGTCTGCCGTGGGCACCGCTGCCGACTCAGGACCCTGGCTCCCAGGCCTTCCCATGGGAGCCTAGAGTGCGGGCGGTGAGGCGTGGGGGCTGCGTGAACACAATCTCAGGGAAGCAGCGCTCACGGACTCAGGGACCAGGCTGGGGAAGGAGCCCTCTCTTGATCGACCCCACCTTTCCCACCGCCCTCTGCAGGGCCCAGCCCCCGCCCTTGGGCCAGGGAGCCCTCTAAGGAAGATGGGCTAGTGGACTGCTACCCTGAACCTTGGAGAGGGATTCAACGTGCATTTGGAATTAGGTAGATGTGGCCATCAGCCCAGTCTTTGCCGTCTATCAGCAAGGGAGCACTGAGCTGTGGCCCCTATCTCCCGGAGTCCAGTGTCCTTCACTTCAGGCATTATTCCGACTGAGAGAACAGATATGAAAAGTGCTACCGACCAGAAAGGGATGGTGGTGGTGGTGATGGTGGTGGTGGTGGTGGTGGTGATGGTGGTGGTGGTGGTGGTGGTGGTGGTGGAGGTGATG
>NW_024083400.1:0-7640 GCF_003009895.1 Hyaena hyaena | reverse complement strand
GGGATAGAAATAACTAGAAAAGATGGTCTCACAGTCTACTTCCCAATTAGGGACCAACATCAATGGAGATCTGCTGGCAGCCGCTTCAGTGCGAAACCATAGCAACCAGGGAGCTGAGTGGGGCCCCAATGTGGGGAGAATCTCTCTCATCATCTTCTTGATAGATGGGGAGCCAGTGTGATGACTCCCAGTATGATTCTTTCCAACATCTGTCACGCACTAGGCCACAGGGTGTCCCTTTTCAGTTTGGCCTTTGGGGATGAGGTTGACGTCCCCCTACTGTGTCATCTGTCCCTGGAGAGTTGGGGAGCATCTCAGTGCATATACAAGAACACTGATGCGGCCTTACAGTTGGAGCTCTCTCTATATATCTCCATGCTTCTGCTGGCAGACATGCCTCTGGACTACCTGGACAGCTTGGTTGGGGCCTCTCTTTGGGCCCCTTTCCCCCAATTACTTTGGTGGCTCAAAGCTGGTGGTGGCAGGACAGATGCAAACAAGCAAGTGGGGACTGGGCATCCACCTGGCAGCCCGTTGCCCCAAGAGTCAGCTTCTTATGGCCTGCCACAATGAGGTGGCCACCAACAGCAGCAAGAAGAGCTTTGGTTGCTCAGGGGAGCCAGCCTACAATGTGGCCCACTTCACCTGGTGTCTCTGGGCCAACCTCACCATTGGAGAGTTGCTGGAGGCACACTTCCGAGCCCATGACACCTCCACTCACCACCTGCTGGGAGCCAAAGTCCTCAACCTGTCCCTTGAATACAATTTTGTCACACTTCTGACTTCACTGGTCACGGTGTAGCCCAAGGAGCAAATGAGAAGGCCAGCATATAGATTTGCACTGCAGCTGGACCAGGCACCGTTATGCCCTCATCCACCAACAGGCATGGCCTAGGGACAGGCATAGCCCAACCAGCATTGGCACCCAAGGTCTCTCTCAAGTCAAGGCCTGTGAAACTAAGGTTCTGCTTATTCTCAACTACTCCTGCCTCTACAACAATTAAGCCCAGTTGCAAGGAGTTGGCGCCATTGGGTCAGAGCACCACTGCCCTGTCCAGCACACCCAAGTCCCCCAACTCCAGCACAATAAGATTTTGGCACCTTCGTTCAGCCAACTCTCAGTATGAAAACTGCTGCTTTTGTAGCCTCAAAATCTGGTGCCCTATTGCTTCTGAAGCCCAGTGTACCATCACACCAGAATCCTGGCACCCTATTACCCATGGATCTCAAGACAAAAGTCCCACCTCTAAATCCTGGCACCCTATCCCAGCGTAAAGCTGGCACTATGAAACATGTTATTCTACTGCACTCTAAACCTGGTGCTTCATCACAACCCAAACTGGATGCTCCATCACACCCCCAACCTAGGGTACTCATATCACAGTCATCCAAAAGCTTGCCACAGCCCAATCCTGGAGTTTCAACACTTCAGATGCCCAAGTTTCTACTACACACCAGACCCCACAGAACCTGCCACACCCTAAAGCCAAGATCCTCTTACCTAAGGCCCTTAAAATCCCGTCACTTTTTAAACCACTACCCCACCTCCCCCAAATTACACGAGATTATCATCTTCCAGACTTAGGACCCCAATCCCCCAATAACCCCCAAACTCCATTACCCTCCAGACATGCCAGACGTAGGTCTCACCTTCTCAGAATCCAAGCACATTCGCAAGCACAACCTCAAGTCCCAGAAGTCCCAGCAGTACCATGACCACATGTGTCCTTGGAGAACCCCGCCCTATTCCCTTTCACCCTACCCTGCCCTCTCTGCTGCTCCCAGAAGGGGCGGGCATCAGCATGACCTGCTGCTGGGGACCCAAAGCACCAGGCGAATTTTGGGACTATCTGTGTCAGAAGCCCCAACAATAAGCCTACCCAGAAGTTCCGGGCCTATGCTCGAGGGCAGCCTCCCAAACCTGCCAGTCTTGCTATCTTCTAGCACCTTCCCTGAGGTGGCCAGCCTGCTCCATCTCCCTGAGGAGCTAGAGCTGCTGTCCGAGGCCACGGTGGAGTCCATATTTGTGGAGTCCTTGAACCCACTGGTTTTCTATACCTTCCTCACTCCTGACAAAGATGGTGAGTGCCATGGGCAGGAAGTCAAGCCATGAAAGGGAGGTATGAATAGAGCACCAGGAGCTTGGAGTGTACAAGGCTTCTGCAGATTCTAGTGATAGTACAGTTGCCTGCTTGCTTGCTTTGAGACTCTGAGATTTTGAGACTCTTAACCTATGTGGGCCTTAGTACATAAGCACAGTTAGAGGTTCTGAAGGAAGAGAAATGTTAAGACTGGGAAGGCTAAACAAAAACTAACTAGACAAGCTGCAGCTTTGACATTTGCTTTCTTGGATAAGAAAATTGCTCATGCTTCCCAAGCAAGGTAGAGATACAAGTTTATAAATGGAAGTATCACTGGCCAAGGCAGTTCTGATTAGTTCTTTCATGCTACAACATCCCTGCTTAAGGAGAAAGGTATAAAAATTGGAAAAGATAATAATAGCTATCTTTAAATTTCCCAGGGACTGTGAAATAATAAAAGCTAACATTTTTTAATTCTTCCTATGTGCAGGTCCTACTCTACGTATTGTACTTATAGTCCCTTATTTAATCTTCACACATACAAAAACTACCTGTTAATATCTGCATTTTACCCATGGGGAAACTGAAGCACAGAGAAGTGAAGTAACTTGTTTCATGTCACACAACTAGTAAGAACTTTGAACCTACATAATCTGGTCCCAGACTGAATGTGCTCCACCACTCCATTAATTATTCTGCCTTCCTAGGAGGAGCGACATTTCCTGGGTGACCTTATGGGACAGGATTAGAACAAGTTGGTGGTGGCAGTAAGTCACAGAGATATAAAATTGGGCATGAGATCCTTGACATGCCCCTCCTGCTCACCACCCACCAATATCTCATCCATCCTCAATTTTCAACAATATTACCTCTGACATTTTCCAGGTGAGCTCACTTCTCACCATTCTAACTGTCACCGTCTTAGGGCAGACTACCATTGCGTCTCCCTTAGAAAACCATTCCAGCCTCCTCACTGGTCTCCCTTCTTCCTCTCTTAGGAGATTTTCTTTGCTATTCTCCCCCAAGCAGCAAAAGGATCACTCAAAAACAAAGATTACTTCATGTCCCTTTCTTACTTAATCCCCATCAAGCGTTTCCCATAACACCTACAAGGAAGTCGAAAGTTCTCTTTATAGTCTATAAGGCCCTGCATGATCTGCCTTCTATCCCATACTTCTCGCTTTCTCCCACTCACTCTCTGAACTGGCTTCCTTTCTGTTCATCTAATGGGCCCTGCCTCACACCTATCCCCACTCGGGGACCTCTTTGAAGCAGTTCCCTCTGTTCCACCCTGCCCCCTGCCTGCCATCCTCAGCTCAGATGTCCTTCCCACCCTCCCCTCAACTACCCCAGACTTCATCAAGATTCTATAATTCCCTCAGTCACTTTGTTATTTTTTCTTATATCATTTATCACCAATGGTAATTATACTTTCATTCATGTCTATCTCCTCGACTAAAGTACAAGCTTCACCAGGCAGAAATTATGACTGTCTTTCTTTAAATCACTGTATCCCCGATGCTTAAAGAGTGCCTGAATGAATGATGAATGAATGCATAAATGCTATAAGGAAGAATTTTGAACATAACTGAGCTTGAAAGATGAAGATGTTGTGGAGAGCATAACAATCCAGCCTTGGCAGTGTACAGGTCAAATTGGGAAGCCAATGAGGACTCTCCCAATCAGCAGGAAGATATTCCTTTTGGTGGGTCCAGGGTATGTTTTCCCTGGGAAGGATTTCTCTCAGTTCTTTTGTGCTTGGCAGGAAATCCGCGTTAGGATGGCAATTCTGAGGAGGTCCTAGGAGGAGCTGGAGGCAGCACAAAATCTCAGGGAAGTTCTGTGGGGCTAGCAAAAAGTGGACAAGAAGTTTATCTGACAAAAATCCCTAACCTTTCATTTCCAGTTAGTTAAAATTCTCACAGGTGTTGTGTGAGCCCAGAGGAGGAACAGTGTATTAGTTTTCCATTGCTGCATAACAAATTACCACAAACACAACACCATTAATTATCCCACAGCTCTGTAGGTCAGAAGTCTAGGTACAGGTTAGTTAGGTTCTCTGCTCGGGATTTCCAAAGATTTCCAAGGTGCCTGCCAGAGTTCTTATCCTCTTCCATGCTCATTTCAGGTTATTGGCAGAATTCAATTCTTTGTGTTTGTAGGACCAAGATCCCTGTTTCCTTGCTGGCTGTTGGCTGGCAGTCACTCTCAGCTTCTGGAGGCCACTTGGACCATTTTCATGTCCTAGAGGTTTTCTGCATTCCTTGCCATGTGGCCCTTTCCATTTTCAAAAACAGCTATGGAGAAGCTCCCTCGTGTCAAGTCCTTCTCATACTTCAAATCTCTCTGAGTTCTCTGTCTCTGATCTCTAGACCCAAATTTAAAGGGCTAATGTGAAGGGTGCCTAGGTGGCTCAGTTGGTTAAGCATCTGACTTCAGCTCAGGTCATGATCTCACAGTTCACGAGTTTGAGCCCTGCATTGGGCTCTGACAGCTTGGAGCCTGGAGCCTGCTTCAGATTCTGTGTCTCCCTCTCTCTCTGCCCCTCCCCTGCTTGCTCGCTCGTTCTCTCTCTCTCTCTCTCTCTCTCTCTCCCTCTCTCTCTCTCAAAAATAATAAACATTTAAAAATAAAGGGCTTAATGTGAGTAGACAAGGAGCCAGGCCCACCTGGATATTCTTATTTTAAGATCAAGTGCATCAAATAACATAACTTACTTACTAATGGGAGTGATATCCTATCACAGTTCTGGGGATTCTACAGGGTGTGTACACTGGGGAATCTTGGGTACCATCTTAGAATTGTACTTACCACAGGCAGAGAACAAAGAGAAAATAACATTTCAACCAACCTGGAAAGATAACTAGAAATTGATCCTTGTAAGCTAAGGGAAAGGAAAACATTCCAGGTGGCAGGAAAAAACAGAGGGAAATGGTCACTAGCAAGAGACAGCAGGGCATTCATAAGAATAGTCCGTTCAGTTGGGCTGGAGCATAAAGAGAAGACTAAAGAACTAGGTAGGGACTAGATTTCAGAAAAGAATTAAATGCTGAGCTCAGAAATTTGCTTCTCCGAGAGGAAGTGACTCAGGCTGGGGGGAGGGGGGAAGTCCCAGAGTTCCTTGGAATGTGATAGATCAATCCCTTACCAACATAGCCCCCCTATCCTTTGCAGGCATGTTGCCGAGCATCTTCACCTTCTCATCCTCAGGTATGCCAGCCACCCTCACTGTTCTGTTTGAGTACAGGACAGCTTGTACACTGGGACTGGGAGCTGGGCACTCTCTGAGAAAATAGATATGGTCTCCTACCTTCCCTTCCTATCCCTCCCCCTCTCCTTCCCTCCCATTCCTTCGAGGGCATAACTTCAGAGTTGTATCTCCTGCCTTGCAGTGGATGGGGACCCTCACTTTGTGATCCACATCTCATACTCAGAGGAGAGGGTCTGCTTCATACTGGATAGGCTCCCAAGGGACCTGCTACAGCTCACAGATAATCCAAAGGAAGAAGAGACCCCCACCAAGGACTCCACCCCATATAACACCACAGCAGGACATACTCATATCAATACCCTCAGATATTTGTGTGCTAATACTAACAAACACATAACAGTGTACCTCACTAACACATAAGTACACATTCAGACACATGAAAACACACGTGAATACATGCTAACATCAAGACATTCACAGATACACACATGGGCATATAATAAACTCGTACAAATACACACCTAGGCACACATATTTCAACACTCTCCATACCTACCCGTAGTAACATACAAAGATGCACCCAGATACACAGTGATACACAATACATGCCCAGATACACGCAATGACGCATATATCAAAACAGTCAGACATACACGCACCGATACTCCCAGATCCATCTTAATACCCAGGAATTCAGCATACACTGGCACACATACTCTACTACTCTAAACATACAAAGTACACCAATGCAGGTCCCTATCCTTAAACCTAAAGAAGCTATAAAGATGCAGCAAATAATGCCCAAAGCCAGCAGAAGAAGGGAAATAATAAAGATTAGAGCAGAAATAAACAATATAGAAACAAAACAAGCAAACAAAAAAACCAAACAGTAGAACAGATCAATAAAACTAAAAGCTGATTTTTAGAAAGAATAAACAAAATTGATAAGCACTAGCCAGACTTCTCAGAAAGAAGAGAGAGGACACAAAGAGATAAATAATGAATGAAAGAGGAGAGATCATAAATAATACCACAGAAATACAAACAATTATAAGAGAATACTATGAAAAATCATATGCCAAAGACTGGACAATATGGAAGAAATAGACAAATTTCCAAACATTCACACACTATCAAAACTCAAACAGGAAGAAATAAACATTTTGAACAGGCCCAAAACTAGCAAAAAATTGAATCGGTAATCAAAAATCTCCCAACAAATAAGAGTCCTGGGCCAGACAGCTTCCCAGGGATACTACCAGAAATTTAAAGCAGAGTTAATGCCTATTCTTTTAAAACTGTTCCAAAATAAGAACAAAAAAAGAAAAGAAAAGGACAAAGAAATGGAAGGAAAGCTTCCAAACTCATTCTATGAAGCCAGCATTACCTTGATTCCAAAACCAGACAAAGATTCCACGAAAAAGGAGAATTACAGGCCAATATCCCTGATGAATCTGGATGCAAAAATTCACAATAAGATACCAGAAAATTAAATTCAAGAGCATCATAGAAGAATTATTCACCATGATCAAGTGGGATTTGTTTCTGGGATGCAGGGCTGGTTTAGTATTTGCAAGCTAATCAATGTGATACATCACATTAACAGAAGAAAGAATAAGAGCAGTATGATCTTACCCACAGATGCAGAGAAAGCACTTGACAGAATACATCATCTTCTCTTTATAAACCCCACAAGAAAGTAAGAATAGATACCTCAACCTCATAAAAGCCATATATGAAAGTCCCACAGCTAGTATCATCCTCAGTGAGAGCTTTCCCCCTAAGGTCAGGACCCCAACAGAGGTGTCCACTCTCACCACTGTTGTTCAACACAGTAGTGGAAGTCCTAGCCTCAGCAATCAGGCAACAAAGAGAAATAAAAGACATACAAATCGGCAAAGAAGAAGTCAAACTTTCACTCTTTACAGACGACATGATACTATACGTGAAAAATCTGAAAGACTCCACCAAAAACACTGCTAGAAATGATACATGAATTCAGCGATGTTGCAGGATACAAAATCTACCTACAGAAATAGGTTGCATTTATATACACCAATAATGAAGCAGCAGGAAGAGAGATACCCTAGGAATAAACTGAATTGAGGAAAAATATACACTGAAAACTATAGAAAGCCTATGAAATGAATTGAAGAAGACACAGAGAAATGGAAAAACATTCCATGCTGATGGACTGGAAGAACAACTAGACCAAACTGAGGACTGATGGGGGAGAGGGGGGAGATGAGCATGGAGGGGGGCACTTGTGGGGATGAGCACTGGGCGTTATGTGGAAACCAACCTGACAATAAACTATTTGTAAAAAAAAAAAAAAAAAAAAAAAAAAA
>NW_024083399.1:5156-7647 GCF_003009895.1 Hyaena hyaena | reverse complement strand
CACAGACTGAAACAGGCTCCAGGCTCTGAGCTGGCAGTCAGCACAGAGCCCGACGCGGGGCTCGAACCCACCAACCGTGAGATCATGACCTAAGCGAAAGTGGGACGCTTAACCGACTAAGCCACCCAGGCGCCCCTCCATATATTTCATATAAATGGAATGGGCGGAACAGGCAAATCCATAGACTCAGGGAGAAGACTGGCAGTTTCAGGGGCCAGAAGGAAAGGGGAACGGAGAATAACTACTTAGTGGGCGTAGGGTCTGCTTTGGAAGGGTGAAAACGTTTTGGAACTACATAGAGATGGCAGTGACACACTGTGAATGTTCTAAATGCCACTGAATTGTTCACTTAAAATGGCCATTTTTGTTATATGAATTTATTCCAATTTTTTTTTTAACTTATGAGGGTGCCTGGGTGGCTCAGTCGGTTGAACATGCAACTCCTGATCTTGGCTCAGGTCACGATCTCACAGCTCACGAGTCTGAGCTCCGCGTCAGGCTCTCTGCTGTCAGTGTGGAGCCTGGTTGGGCTTCTCCGTGCCCCCTCTCTCCGCCCCTCCCCCACGTGCGCATGCGTTCTCTCCCTCAAAAATAAATAAACATTAAAAATAAAATAACATAAAATAAAATTAAAAATCTATGATAAGTAAGTTCGCTACAGTTCAGCTCCAACCATAGGTTTCTACAGATGCACTTAGCTGTCTAAGGAAGGGTGATAAAGGGGTCCACTCCCTCCATTCCTGTCCTAAAAGCACCACTCACTTCCCCCCAAATAGCCAAATTAAACTCTTTTTTTTTAATTTCTCTAGTGTTACTATATGTCTATTTGTTACTGACTCTCTACAACCAGATTGTAATGCCAAGGCGGCAAGGATTTATCTGGTCTAAAATGGTACCCCCGTGCCAAAGGGCAGGCTCGGTAAATAGGCTCTCCTGCTTCCATTTTTTCCTTTTTCAAAAAAATAAGAACCATTAATATGTTGCTGGGAATGCAAACTGGTGTGGCTGCTATGGAAAGCAGAATGGAAGTTCCTCAAAAACATGAAAACAGAATTACCATTTGATCCAGCAATCCTACTTCTGGGTATATGTCTAAGAGAATTGAAAACAGGATCTTAATGGGACGCCTGGGTGGCTTAGGAAAGCGTCCGACTTTCACTTAGGTCATGATCTCACGGTTCGTGGGTTCGACCCCGTGTCGGGCTCTGTGCTGACTGCCAGCTCAGAGCCTGGAGCCTGTTTTGGTCTGTGACTCCCTCTCTCTCTGACCCTCCCCTGCTCACGCTGTCTCTCTCTCTCCTAGAAATAAATAAAACATTAAAAAAAATTTTCTTTAAAAAAAAAAGAAAACAGGATCTTAAGGAGAGATTTGCACACCCAGGCTCATCGCCACATCATGCACAATAGCCAAGAGGTAGAAGCAACCCACATGTCCATCGATGGATGAACGAGTAAAGAACACATAGTACGTACATACAAGGGATTACTGTTCAGCCTTCAAGGGAGGGAAATTCTGACATAGGCCACATCATGCATGAACCTTGAGGACATTATGCTAAACGAAATAAGCCAGTCACAAAAAGAAACACTCTATGATTGCACTCATATGAGGTGTCTAAAGTAGTCAAACTCTTAGAAACAGAAAGTCGAATGGTTGCCAGGGGCTGAGGGGAGGGAAGGCTGCTGTTCAGTGGGCACAGAGCTTCAGTTTTGCAAGAAGAAGGTCTAGAGATCTGGTGTACAGCTGTGTGCATCCAGTCAACACTACCGTACTCTACGCTTCAAGATGGCTTCCATGGTGTAATGGAAAAATTCAGTGTGTGACTCCAATGTGTCTCCCTTACCACTCACACAGAGCCCTTCACTTCTGATACTTCTGTCACTACACGCGTGTGGGCTTTCTCCCCACCAAGCAATTCTCCACAACACCAGCCGGGTGCCCTACAACGTAACTCAGTTCTGACAATGTCTACCTAGAGGTAGTGCTGGATCCCACAAGTCAAGGGCTTAGTCCCACAAGACCGCGCCCCACCCTGTGTCAGACGCCAAATGCAATAGTGGGGCCCCAGGTTATGCACAACGTGTGTCCGACTTGGCTACAGATCAGAGGTTCCCATGGCCTCCTCCCATCGGGGCTCCATTTAACTTGCTAGAATGGCTCACAGAACTCAGGGAAACACTCAACGTTTACCAGCGTGCTAAATACTATAAGAAAAACTACAGATGGATGAACAGCCAGGTGAGGAGACACATAGGGCAAGGCCTTGGAGGGTCCCCAACTGTGTCCCCGTGAAGCTAGGTGCATCACCCAGTATGAGGCTGTGTTCCCCCATCTGGAAGCCCTCCAAACCCAGCACTGTTAGGGTTTTACGGGGGCTTCCTCACCTTGGCATGACTGAACATGAATTCCAAGTCCAGCCCCTCTCCCCTCTCTAGAGAAGTGAAGAACAAGGCTGAAAATAACAAGCCTTTTTTTTTTTAAATACCAAGC
>NW_024083399.1:0-3035 GCF_003009895.1 Hyaena hyaena | reverse complement strand
CCGTGCCAAAGGGCAGGCTCGGTAAATAGGCTCTCCTGCTTCCATTTTTTCCTTTTTCAAAAAAATAAGAACCATTAATATGTTGCTGGGAATGCAAACTGGTGTGGCTGCTATGGAAAGCAGAATGGAAGTTCCTCAAAAACATGAAAACAGAATTACCATTTGATCCAGCAATCCTACTTCTGGGTATATGTCTAAGAGAATTGAAAACAGGATCTTAATGGGACGCCTGGGTGGCTTAGGAAAGCGTCCGACTTTCACTTAGGTCATGATCTCACGGTTCGTGGGTTCGACCCCGTGTCGGGCTCTGTGCTGACTGCCAGCTCAGAGCCTGGAGCCTGTTTTGGTCTGTGACTCCCTCTCTCTCTGACCCTCCCCTGCTCACGCTGTCTCTCTCTCTCCTAGAAATAAATAAAACATTAAAAAAAATTTTCTTTAAAAAAAAAAGAAAACAGGATCTTAAGGAGAGATTTGCACACCCAGGCTCATCGCCACATCATGCACAATAGCCAAGAGGTAGAAGCAACCCACATGTCCATCGATGGATGAACGAGTAAAGAACACATAGTACGTACATACAAGGGATTACTGTTCAGCCTTCAAGGGAGGGAAATTCTGACATAGGCCACATCATGCATGAACCTTGAGGACATTATGCTAAACGAAATAAGCCAGTCACAAAAAGAAACACTCTATGATTGCACTCATATGAGGTGTCTAAAGTAGTCAAACTCTTAGAAACAGAAAGTCGAATGGTTGCCAGGGGCTGAGGGGAGGGAAGGCTGCTGTTCAGTGGGCACAGAGCTTCAGTTTTGCAAGAAGAAGGTCTAGAGATCTGGTGTACAGCTGTGTGCATCCAGTCAACACTACCGTACTCTACGCTTCAAGATGGCTTCCATGGTGTAATGGAAAAATTCAGTGTGTGACTCCAATGTGTCTCCCTTACCACTCACACAGAGCCCTTCACTTCTGATACTTCTGTCACTACACGCGTGTGGGCTTTCTCCCCACCAAGCAATTCTCCACAACACCAGCCGGGTGCCCTACAACGTAACTCAGTTCTGACAATGTCTACCTAGAGGTAGTGCTGGATCCCACAAGTCAAGGGCTTAGTCCCACAAGACCGCGCCCCACCCTGTGTCAGACGCCAAATGCAATAGTGGGGCCCCAGGTTATGCACAACGTGTGTCCGACTTGGCTACAGATCAGAGGTTCCCATGGCCTCCTCCCATCGGGGCTCCATTTAACTTGCTAGAATGGCTCACAGAACTCAGGGAAACACTCAACGTTTACCAGCGTGCTAAATACTATAAGAAAAACTACAGATGGATGAACAGCCAGGTGAGGAGACACATAGGGCAAGGCCTTGGAGGGTCCCCAACTGTGTCCCCGTGAAGCTAGGTGCATCACCCAGTATGAGGCTGTGTTCCCCCATCTGGAAGCCCTCCAAACCCAGCACTGTTAGGGTTTTACGGGGGCTTCCTCACCTTGGCATGACTGAACATGAATTCCAAGTCCAGCCCCTCTCCCCTCTCTAGAGAAGTGAAGAACAAGGCTGAAAATAACAAGCCTTTTTTTTTTTAAATACCAAGCTTTTGGGGCGCCTGGGTGGTTCAGTGGGTTAAGCGTTTGACTTCGGCTCAAGTCATGATCTCAAGAGTTCAAGCCCCGAGTCAGGCTCTGCGCTGACAGCTCAGAGCCTGGAACCTGCTTCAGATTCTGTGTCTCCCTCTCTGTCCCTCCCCTGTTCTCTCTCTGTCTCTCTCAAAAATAAATAAGCATTAAAAAAAAAAAACAAAACATGGGGCGCCTGGGTGGCTTAGTCGGTTAAGCGTCCGACTTTCCGACTTTTGCTTAGGTCATGATCTCGCGGTTTGTGGGTTCGAGCCCCGCGTCGGGCTCTGTGCTGACTGCCAGCTCGGAGCCTGGAGCCTGTTTCAGTCTGTGACTCCCTCTCTCTCTGACCCTCCCCTGCTCACGCTATCTCTCTCTCCTAGAAATAAATAAAACATTAAAAAAAAAAAAAGAAAGAAAGAAAGAAAAAGAAATACCAAGCTTTTAGCCAAGGCTTGGTCTTTCTAGTGACCAGCCCCCAACCAGGAGCCACATACAGCCCACCCAGAGTCTCCTTATCAAAACAAAAGATGCTTGGAGCACTTATCACTTAGGAATTCACAAGGGATTTAAGAGCCCTGTGTCAGGGACCGGGCCAACGACAAATATTAAAACAACAGATGATCCTATTACTTCGGAAACTACAAGCATTTTGGAGCTCTCAGCCAGGACCCAGGGACAGAGACCAATATATATATTTTCTATTATCTCACAGACGGTAAATTGGATGTTACGTGTTTTTCACCACAATTTTAAAAAGCTATAAACACGTATAGATGAAGGCATAATTACATATCTTTATTTATTTTTTTCCTAAGTGGGCTTCTCAGGGAGGAGCCGTACCTACAAGAACCCTCCTGTGAAGCTTTGAGTGAGGATCACCCTGGCTGGTGAGGCTTTGGACAGGAATGCCCGTGAGGAGGCCCGGGCCCCGGCTCCTGCCTCCAGGAACCCATCAGCACAGATTGGAAAAGCATTACATAGTTGGATGGAGCTGCAGGGGGACCATCCAAACAGGCTTATGAAACAAGAGTTGTTAACAAGAAAAGTCGGCTCCAGTGCTCTCTGCCAAGAACACAGCCACGCAAAGCGCCACCCAGAAAATGTCAGGAGCAATTTAGAATCAAAGTAGGTGTCTCTTAGAGGGCAATGGGACCCAGCCGGGACTGAGTGAGCACCTCGGTGGCATGCTCAACCGTTTGAAACTTTCAAAGGAATGGAGGAAGCATGAGTGAAACTGGGCCCTCATAAACTTTAGTTCAAGGGTGGGCACACTAGAGGTCTTGGGCCAAATCGGGGCACCACCAGCTTTTGTAAATAAAGTTGTTTTTTTTTAATTTTCTTAATGTTTTATTTATTTCTAGGAGAGAGAGAGAGAGACAGCGTGAGCAGGGGAGGGTCAGAAAGAGAGGGAGTCACAG
>NW_024083398.1:0-7678 GCF_003009895.1 Hyaena hyaena | reverse complement strand
AAAAAAAAAAAAAAAAAAAAAGATCCCTGATGAACATAGGTAAAAAGTCCTCAACAAAATACCAGCAAGCCAAATTCAAAAATACATTGAAAGGATCATACACTGTAATGAAGTGAGAATTATTCAGTGATGCAAAAATGGTTCAACATCTGCAAATCAGTCAATGTGATATACATTAACGAAAAGAAGGATAAAAATCATGATAATCTGAAAATATGCAGAAAACACATTTAACAAAATTCAAAATCCATTTATGATAACTCTCAACAAATTGAGTATAGAGGGGACATATTTCAACATTATAAAGACCACATATGACAAGTTTGCAGCTAACATCATCTCAATGATAAAACACTGAAATGCTTTTCTCTAAGATCAAGAACAAGACAAAGATGTCCATTCTTATCACTTTTATTCAAACAATATTGAAAGTCCTAGCCAGAAGAGTTTGTCAAGAAAAATATATAAAAAGCATCCAAATTGGAAAGGAAGAAGGAAAGCATCCACTATTTCCAGATGACATAATTTTATATATAGAAAACCCAAAGACTCCATACAAAACTGTTAGAACTAATAAATTTAGTAAAGTTGTAGGATACAAAACAAATACATAGAATCTATTGTGTTTTTACACACTAAAAATGAGTAATCAGAAATAGAAAAAATAAAACAATTCCATTTACAATTGCATAAAAAAAGGAATAAAATTGCAAAATATAAATTTGACCAAGAAAGTGAAAGACATTTCTGTTGAAAACTATAAAGATTATACAGAATCTGAAGAAGACACAAATGAGTGGAAAGATATTCTTTGCTCATATATTGGAAGAATCAATATTGTTACAATGTCTACATAATCCAAAGCAATCTAGAGATTCAATGTAATCCCTATCAAAATTCCAACAGCATTTTTCAAATAAATAAAACAAATAATTGTAAAATTTATATTGAACCAACAAAATAGGTAAAGCAAGCTTGAGAAAGAATAATGAAGATTGGAGGCATAACACTCACTGATTCAAACTATACCATAAAACTATAGTAATTAAAATACTATGCTATTGACATAAAAACAGACACATAGTTCAATGGAGCCAAATAGAATCAAAATAAACCCATGCATATAGGGTCAATTAATTTACAACAAAGCAGCCAAGAATATACATTGAAGAAAGGACAATCTTTTCAATAAATAGTTGGGAAAACAGGATAGCCACATGCAAAAGAATGAGACTCAATCACTAATTTACAACCTACACAAAAATTAGCTCAAAATTGATTGAAGACTTGCATGTAAATCCTAGTAGCATAAACCTCCTTGCAGAAAACATAGGCAGTAAGCTGCTTGACATAGGACTTTGCAATGAGTCTTTAAATCTGACACTAAAAGCAAAAGTAACAAAGCAAAAATAAATAGTAGAACTATATCATACTAAAAAAACTATTGCACTGGAAAGGAAACCATCAACAAGTGAAAAGGCAACCAACTAAATGGGAAGAAATTTTTGCAAATCATATATCTTGATAAAGAGCTAATATCCAAAGAATATAAAGCACTCATATACCTCAATAGAAAAAAAAGCAGTCTAAAATTGGGCAGAAAATCTAACTATATGATTAATTAACCTTCAACAAAGTAAGAAAGAGTATCCAATAGAAAAAGACAGTCTCTTCAACAAATGGTGTTGGGAAAACTGGATTGAAACATGCAGAAGGATAAAACCAGACCACTTTCTTACAACATACACAGAAATAGATTAAAAATGTGTGAAATACTTAAGTGTGAGACAGGAAACCATCAAAATCCTAGAGGAGAACATAGGCAGAAAACTCTTTGATCTTGGGTGAAGCAGCTTCTTACCAGACACGTTGCTGAAAGCAAGGGAAACGAAAGCAAATATGAACTATTGGGACTTCGTCAAGATGGAATTTTCTGCACAGCAAAGGAAACAATCAACAAAACTAAAAAGTAGCCTACAGAATGGGAGGAGATATTTGAAAATGACATATCTGATGAAGGGTTAGTATCCAAAATCTGTAAAGAGCTTATAAAATTCAACACCCAAAAAACAAATAACTCACTGAAGAAATGGGCAGAAGACATGAATAGACACTTTTCCAAAGAAGACATCCAGATAGCTAAGAGACACATGAAAAGACCCTCATCTTCAGGGAAATACAAATCAAAGCCATGATGAGATACCACCTCACATCTGTCAAAATGGCTAAAAGTAACAATGCAAGAAACAGCAGGTATTGACAAGGATGCAGATAAAAGGAACCATCTTGCACTGTTAGTGGGAATGCAAACTGTTGCAGCCTCTCTGGAAAACAATATGAAGGTTCTTCATGAAACTAAAAATAGAACTACCCTATGATCCATCAAGCACTATTAGGGTTTACCCAAAGATACAAAAATACAGATGAAGGGGTACATGCACCCCAATGTTTATAGCGGCATTATCAACAATAGCCAAATTGTCAACAAAGCCCAAATGTTCATTGACTGATGAATGGATAAAGAAAATGTGACACACACACACACACACACACATATATATATATACACACACACACACACATACATACATATATATACATATATATACATACACACATATACATATGCATGTATGTGTATATATATATATATACACATATATATGTATGTATACACACACACACACACACACACACACACACACACCACAGTGGAACATCACTCAGCCATTAAAAGATCTTGCCATTAGCAACAATGTGGATGGAGCTAAAACACATTATGCTAAGCAAAATAAGTCAATCAGAGAAACACAAATACCATATGATTTCACTCATATGTGGAATTTAAGAAACAAAACAGATCAATATATAAGAAGAGTGGGAAGAGAAGAGAGAGAAACTAACCACAAGAGACTCTTAATGATAGAGAACAAACTATGGGTTGATGGAGTGAAGTTGGTGGGGGATGGGCTAGATGGGTGATGGGTACTAAGGATGGCACTTGTGAATGAGCACTGGATGTTGTATGTAAGTGATGAATCACTGAATTCTACTCCTGAAACCAAAATTGCACTGTATGAAAACTAAAAATTAAATTAAAAAAATAGGCAGATGGGCACCTGTGTGGCTCCATCAGTTGAGTGTTGGACCTTGATTTTGGCTCAGGTCGTGCATGGTCTCATGGTTCATGGGATTGAGCCCTGTGTCAGGCTCCATGGAGCCTGCTTGGGTTTCTCTCTCTCCCTCTTACTCTGATCCTCCCATGCTCTCTCTCTCAAAGTTAATAAAATAAGCTTTGGAAAAAAAAAAAGGTCAGAAAATCTGAACAGATATTTTTCCAAAGAAGCTATACAGTAGGTCAACAGGTTCATGAAAAAAACTGCATTTGTGCCCCTTCTATATCACAATGCATTCTAGAAACTACTTAATAAAATTGTATTTCAGGGAAACGTAAGATCCAGAATAATTATCATTTGTTTTCTATTTTGTTTTTGTGAGATCTTTGAGTTTAATTCTACTTGGCAATAACCTATGTGATCCCAGTTTAGTTAAATGAGAAGAGTCTCCTGGGAGGAAACAGGAGCCATTGGTTAGTGTGATGATTTTGTTCCTTTGTTTCGTTTTTGTGCAATAGAGAATTTACAAGTCGAATAGCAATTTTGGTAGCAGAAGCATGTTGAGCGTGAATTGGTGATTGCAGCTCTCAAAGCATCTCAAAGTGCCTCTCAGTCCTAAAATAATCAGTCATACATCATTATTGTCTCCCAGTGTCCCTTGCTTAGCCCAGCCCTCCTATTAAAGCAGGGGTACACAGGTCCCTGCCTGGGAGGAACAGATAGTTTGCAATTTAAGAGGCTTCTTTGTTCCCAGATGACAGTGTACTTTCTCTCCATACTCAAAGGTGACAATAAAATATCTCAACTAGGAAAATAAATCCATTTTATTTTCATTAAACTACTTGACTTTTCCAGGAGTCTTTTAACTCAAATATCAGTGAAACGGCAACTAAACAATTCCTAAGAAACGGCCTGACTCCCTCAGGTGAACTACAGGTTTTACTAAAGACCAAGAAAAAAAAAAAAAAATCCTGGGAAGGAAGGTCACCAAAATATTAACAATGTTTATGGAAGGTGACAAGATTATTAGTGGTTTTTAATTTCTTCACTTATATTTTTATCATTTTTTCAGATTTTCTTAAATGAATATGTATTCCACTTTTTAGTCAAAATAAAATGTTTTTTTTTAGTTCTGAAAAGTAGGATATATGGTTTGTTTGCAGGGTTATCGTACCTATGAAGTAATTACCCAAAGTTACTTAAAAATTACTAGAAAGAAATAAGCAAAAAATTTTATAATGTCTGTTCCCAGGTGAAAGCACTTATACTTTCATGTGTCTTTCACATTCTCTCCTATAAGGAGCCTGCACAGGATTTGTCATCTTAAATAATAAACATTTTTAAAGGATGAAAGAAAAGTTAATAAAAATCATTAATACAACTTGACAACAGAAAATACCTTATTTGACTGTTAAATGTTCTAAATGCTGTGGAGACGCTAACTTTGCAAGAAGAAATCAAATAATTACAATTGTATACTGCCTAGAAGTGAGTGAGTTTCTATAAGCCCTCCCTAATATTACTGTGTTTAAAATTCTAAATGACCACATAAAAGTGAAGTAAAGATGACCATAAGAAACACACTATTAACTTCAAGAAAATCAAATGTTACATTGATTTTTTCATTATGTAAAGTCAATTAGCCATATCAGAGGTATTGACTCAGATAGAATGTGTGCCTATGGATTTGTGAAGGTGGGAATGTGCTTCTGGAAGGCATAAATGCCTTAGGAAATATTTGGTGTTGCTTTTATTTATTAAACAAAATAACAACAAAGGAAAAATCCAATGAAACAAAAACACTATAAATTCAGAGAAATTGTTGTCTTGATTTTCAAAAACAGAAAGAACAAGTAATACCTGTAGCAACTTTTTTTTTTTTTTCAGTTTTAGTGAAATGACTCTGGATCGTCAGAAAGCAGAAATGTATTGTAAGAAATCTATGTTCACTTTAATTTACTACCTACTCTAGCTATGTGATATCACATGATTAGCTTACTCAATATTTTAATTATTTAGGAAAATGTATTAAGTACCTGCTTTGTGCCAGGAATTTTAATAGATGTTGAGAGTGTAAAGGAGAATAATACCTCATCCCTAAAGTTTAGTTGTTTGACACACTGTAAAGAAAATGGTGTAAAATAAATTCAGTGGTAACATAAATTCTCTAATAAAAGTAAGTACAAACAGAGTGATGGGTAAAAATTTATGTATGGAAATTAAAGAAAGGATCACAAAAGAAAATTCAGTTAAGTAGGGCCTTGAAATTAGTAGAAATCTGTCAGAAGAGTGTTAAGGAAAAGATTTTCAGGCATTGGTAATTGAATGTACAAAGATTGATTTTTTTAATCTAGTCAATAAGTTAAAATAAGACCTTTATTAAAAGTCTGTTTTAGTATCAGATGGTGATATGTTATAAAGTATAAAGCACTATGTTTAGGGTATAATCAGTTATTTCTCTTTTTGAATTAAATGCCTAGTGTTTTATAAGTTTTCTTGTTCAGATTTGGATGATCTGTATCATTTCAAAGTGATTCGTTTAGAACATATATTACTTCATGTGTAGGTTGAGTCAATAAAAATGATCCCAAAACAGTAAAATTCTAAATCTACCAATCCAAATACATAGCCAATTAAATGTTCTGCTTATAGGAATGTTCCGGTAAAGTAAAAATTCAATATAAAATCTCCTCTGTTTCAACATTTGTTTAAAATATAATTCATAATACACTTGAAAGTTCTTGTACTCTACATTTGAAGATAATAACACATTAATTTTTTTTGTATTATGCATTCATTTATTCCTCAGTGAAGAGCTGTCCCCTGGAAATGCCCATTTCTCTAGGCAGATATAAATTGATTAGACACTAATCCAGAGATCATTTAGTCCAATTTCCTTATCAATTACAGAGTCCCTTAAATATGCTTAGCATATGATTATTCATCTTCTGTTTGTGTAAATCCAATGAGATATCTGTGATGGTGAAGGCATCATTCCATTGCTGATTATCAGAAAGTGATTGAAAGCCACTTTTCTAAGGTACCAAGTTACATATACATTTACGAAAGGCCCTGTTAAAGCCTGTTGATCATGTACAGACAGATATTTGCGTCCATCTGACAGAACACATAATTTTTCCCATTTCAAATATTTAGAACTGGTCAGTCACAATTATGTATTGCAAAGTATGATACATTTATTTATCCTGCAGTGTTTTTTCTCTAAGGGAAAAAAATAATAATTTAGGAGGAAGCCTATTATAGTCTTAAAGATCAAGGGTGCTCCAGATAAATTGCCTATAAATTTAGGAATATGTCTTAACATCTACCCACAACTTTCTTATCAATAAATAAGGGGAAATAATGTCTAGTGCTGTTCCACAGATCAGATGACATAATATAATCAATATTATGGGAACAATGTCTGCCTCAGAATAGTTACATGCTATTAACTGTTATTATTGAGAAATAGTATAACTGTAACTTTCCCAGTATGGAAAAATGAATTGACACATCAATCATTTAAATCAGAATCTTCTAATATAGAACAGAATCTTTAGGAGTGGAAAAAAAAACACAAAATGCTTCATACTTGCCTTTGTCTACATGAGTAGGACTACAGACAGAAATGATTGAACAAAAGATATGTCTCCACATAAACTCATGACTAGGTTTGACTAGGTTAGAGGCACAATAGAGAATTGTAATCTTTTTTTTAAAAAAAGTTTTATGTATATTTATTTTTGAGAGAGAGAGAGTGAGAGCGAGAGACAGAGAGAGAGAGAGAGAAAGCATGAGCTCGGGAGGGGCAGAGAGAGAGAGGGAGATACAGAATCTGAAGCAGGCTCCAGACTCTGAGCTGTCAGCACAAAGCTCAACACAGGGCTCAAACAATTGACTGTGAGATCATGACCTGAGCCAAAGTTGGACACTTAACCAACCAAGCCCAGGCCCCCCATAATCTTTATTTATATGATGTTATTTAACTTGGATAAACTTAGATAAAAACCTCATACTAATGAACAAGTAGAATTTGAAATTAAAAACACAACACCATTACTTTAGCACTCCAAAAATTGAAACACTTATGGTACACATCTAACAAATTATGTACAAGATCTATAAGAGGAAAACAAAAATCTATTAAACGAAATCAAAGAAGAATTAAAAACATGGTCAGATTTTTAATTTTTATGGATAGGAAGACTCAATATTGCCACGATGTCAGTTTTTCCCAACTTGAGTTGCCCTCAGTGCAATATCAATCAAAACACCAGCAGGTTATTTTGTAGACATTGACAAACTGATCCCAAAGTTTTTATGGAGAAGTAAAAGGCCTAGACTTGGTAACAGAGTATTGAAGGAGAAAAACAAGATTGGAGGACTGATACAACCCACTTGAAGAGTTAGTATAAAGCTATATATATATATATATATTTTTTACAAATAGTTTATTGTCAAATTAGTTTCCACATAACACCCAGTGCTCATCCCCACAAGTGCCCTCCTCCAGCCCATCCCCCCCTCCCCCCCACATCCATCAGTCCTCAGTTTTTGTCAGC
>NW_024083397.1:0-7680 GCF_003009895.1 Hyaena hyaena | reverse complement strand
TCCTATGACTAGAAAAATATGAAAACAGCATCATCAGAAGTCACATCTGCAACTTAAAATTGACCTCAATATGTCACTTGGGTAGATGCCAGAATAATAACAAAAATTCTGTATCACAAACCTCCCCGAAATGACATCTGATCAAATTGGACAGCATTTTGTAATGTGCATGTTCCTTAAAGAACAGCGAAAAATGGGGTTACTATCATTTATTGAATGATTAATTCATATTCCTGGAACTATCTTTTAATTTTATATTAGTTGGATTACAACTTCCAAATCGCACAATGTGGGCCATGAATTTCTCATTGATATCACCTGTTGGGTATGAGTCAAGTGCAACCCAGGTTCACTTCTTTATTCTTGTTTTCTGTGTTAAAATCTTACAGACCCTATTATTAACTACTATCATAGCAAAAGATTAAAAACAATCATGTAGGGGCACTTGGGTGGCTCAGTTGGCTAAGTGTCCAACTTTGGCTCAGGTCATGATCTCGCAGTTTCTGTGTTCGAGCCCCAGGTCAGGCTCTGTGCTGATAGCTCAGAGCCTAGAGCCCACTTTGGATTCTGTGTCTCCCTCTCTCTCTGCCCCTACCCCATTCACACTCTGTCTCTCTCTCTCTCAAAAATAAATAAACATTAAGTACATAAATAAAATAAATCATGGAACTAGATCTTAAACTATCTCTCAAAGCTTCTATTTAGATCTGGAATTTTTTGTTTTATTCATATTCCATTTGACAAAAGTCATACAGTGAACCTTGCATTAAACTAAGATGGGAAGTATACTATTGCTCAGTATGCACTGAGGATGATCTCCCCCTTGTTATTAGATATAGTGCTTTTATTGCTTGAATTATATAATAAGATTTCATTTATGGCTAACTGTTCATTTGGCCCAATATGTTCCCATACTAACTAGTATACTAGTAAACTTTTACTCAAAAAATATAACGCACACAATACACCCCAAAATCACAGCGGCATAAAAAGTAAACATTTATTGCACATGGTTCTACAGGTTAGTTGGCTAGGTATGTGTTCAGATTGGTTCCATGGGTCTCTTAATTTTCCTAAAACACCTGAAAGGAAAACAACTGCTCAGGGCATGCTCATCTTGTAATGGAAGTTCACATTTTCAGGGGATAGCCTTCATAGACTAAGCTCAGACTGTAATACTCTCACTTTCATCCACATTTTATTAGTTAAGTCACATGGCCATTGCCCCTGTCAAGGGATCATGAAAACAAACTCCTCCCATATATATGTTATAGGTGTGTGTTTGGGGGTATGTTACTATCTTCTGACCAATAATCTAATCTTTGCAAATTCCATTTACTTATTCAACAAATATTACATAGAAATTAACTATTTATAAAGTAGGCTTTTAGTGTATGCATTCAAAAATAGAGAGACAGAAACAAGTACAATCATGCAAAGATAATGCCAGTCTGTGAGAGAAAAAATTAAAACGCAAAAGAAAGGAAGGAAAGAAGGAAGGAAGGAGAAAAAAGAAAAGAAAACAAAAAAAACAGAGTATGGGGAGAAACCTGGGTGGTTGATATTGGAGAAATAGGGATAAATTCTCTACTATATTGACATACCAGTAGTGAACTAACAAAATTAAAGGAAGTGGTTATGCTTATTTCTGGTAGTAAAATATTCAAAGGGAATAAACTAGATTAAGGTCTTAAAGTAGGAACCTAGTTAGAATGTTCAATAAGGGGGCGCCTGGGTGGTTCAGTTGGTTAAGAGTCCGACCTCGGCTTAGGTCATGATCTCACAGTTGGTGGGTTCGAGCCCCGTGTCGAGCCTGTTTTGGATTCTGTGTCTCCCTCTCTCTCTGACCCTCCTCTGTTCATGCTGTCTCTCTCTCTTTCTCAGAAATAATAAAAAAATTTTAATTTAAAAAATTTTTAAAAAGAAAAGAAAAATACAAATTAAAATGGTAATAAAAAAGCACTATGTATCTGTTAGGATGTCCAAAATCCAGAACACTGATGACACCTAAGGTGGACCAGGATATTGAGCAAAAGTGACTCAATCACTACTGGTAGAAATGCAAAAAGTTACAGCAACTTTAGAAGATAGATTGGCAATTTCTTAGAATACTCAACAAACTATCACCATACAATCCCGCAATCACATATTTTGGTATTTACCCAAAAGAATTGAAAACTCATGTCCACACAAAAACCTCACATGGATATTTATAGCATCTTTATTTATAATTGACAAAGTTTGGAAGCAACCAATATGTCCTCAAGTAGAGAATAGATAAACAAACCATGATGCATCAGACAATGAAATATTGTTCTGCACTACAAACAAACAAACAAACAAAAACTATCAAACCATAAATAAAAAGACACGGAAGAGAGGTGCCTGGGTGGCTTAGTTGGTTAAGCTTCCAACTTTAGCTCAGATAATGCTCTCATGGTTCATGAGTTCAAGCCCTGCATCGGGCTCTGTGCTGACAGCTTGGAGCCTGGAGCCTGCTTCAGATTTTGTGTTTTCTTCTGTCTCTTCTGCCCACCCCCTTGAATTTTCTCTGATCTCTATCTCTAAAACATAAATAAACATTTTTTTAAATACATGGAAGAATCATAAATGCATAAATAAAAGAAACATAAATCAAGCCCAGTGGACATTGAGGAAGAGATGTTTTACATAAGTATCAATTTTAATGACTAATTAATCTTTGAAAATTGAATAAAAGCAGATTTTCCAGAAAACATAATAACAACTAAACCAAATATAATTTTATTTCAAATATTCCAAATAATCATATAAACATCATTAACTGCTAACTAAAAAACACCAAGTTATTTTTGTTTTGGAAACATCGTATGCTTTGTTCTTTGTTTTTGTTTTTCCAAAAATGAAAATAGTTTACAAAAGAAGATACACGTATAGGCCATGAATTAATGAAAACAGTTCTCAGAAACAATAATCATTAGGGAAATGCAAAACAAAACCAAAATAAGTTAGTCTATCCATACCAAAATAGCTAAAATGTAAAAGGTTAACATAACCCATAATTGCTGCCTATTGGAGCAAGAGGTATTTCTGTGATTTGCTGCTGAGCATGTAAAATTGAACAAACATTTTTGTTATATTGTACACTAAAATTTTAGTCATGCATCTAGCAAATGAAACAGAAATGTGTGATCACAAAAAGGAAGTTAAAACTATTTTAATCATAACAGTTTCAGATGTAAAATAGCTCACATGTTCATCAAAGTAGGATATAGACAAAGAATATTAGATTCAGAGATGGGAATATTATTTAGAAATGAAAAATAGCAAACAGCTGATAGATGTAAAATTGTGGCAGCATCTTTAAAAACATATTAAATCAAGGGGCACCTGGGTGTTTCAGTTGGTTAAACATCTGACTTCAGCTCAAGTCATGATCTCATGGGTTGTAAGTTCGAGCCCCACATTGGGCTTTGGGCAGACAGCTGAGTCTGGAGCCCTCTATGGATCCTGTGTCTCCCTCTCTCTCTGCCCCTCCCCTACTCATGCTCAGTCTTTCTCTCTCTCAAAAATAAGTAAACGTTAAAAATTTTTTTAAAAATAAAACATATTAAATAGAGAAAAATGCACAGATATTTAAAACACTTATTTTATATTTTCATTGAAGCAAAATTCTAAAATGGACCAAACTACAGGACAGAGATACAAATGTGATCAGTAGTTGTATCTTGGTTGAATGGTTTTACTGGAAAAGGGCATGAAAAACATTACTGGTCTGGTGAGAATTATCTTTTGCTCATGGGATAAGTTACAACTCCAAGTTGTTGACACTGGTTGAATGGCAAGCTTCAGATGTGAGCATTCTAGTGTTTGTAAGTTATACCACATTTAAAAACAAATTAACAATGTTCAAAATTGCTTCACTATTTAGTTCATTTTTAACGTACTAATTGTGTAGTATGAAAACATTTTAATGATTTTTGATTAACAAAATTTTAACAATCCACAATTTGATGTGTTCATGACAACTTAGTGAAAGATCCAAACTATGGAGGTCTGTCTGCATCTAGACTCTAGATGAGGGGGTTCAGCGCAGGGGTGAAGATAGTATAGAACACTGACACTACTTTATCATGGTTAGCTGACCTGTAGGATTTGGATTGCATATAGGTAAAAATGGCAGCTCCATAAAAGAGTCCCGCCACAGAGAGATGTGAGGAACATGTGGTAAAAGCCTTTCTGTGGGCTTCTCTAGAATGCACCTGGAGAACTGCAGCAAGGATGAGACTATAGGAAATCAGGATGAGAGACAATGGAACCAGGAACATTAATACACAGCACATATACATCACATACTCAAAGACAAATGTGTCAGCACAAGCTAAATTACCTGAGTAGGGGGCCTCACAGAAGAAATGATTGATCTCATGTGCATCACAAAATGGAAAACTCAGGATAGCAGAAGTCTGCATAAGCCCATCAGCTGCCCCCAGGAACCAAGACCCCACAGTCACTTCAGGCATAATTGCCAGTTCATGAGGATGGGGTATCACAGTGAGTGGCAAATAGCCACATACAGGGTCATAGGACATGGCTGCTAAGAGGAAACACTCACCCCCTTCTAAAGTCAGGAGGAAGAATATCTGCAGCCCACAGCCAGCAGGGGAGATGGACTTCTTTCCAGTCAAATAGTCAGCACTCATTTTTTGCATAATGGTAGATAGCAGCATCATGTCCACCAGAGAGAGTTGGCTCAGTAGGAAGTACATGGGCATGTGGAGCCGGGCATCCTGGTGATCAGGAAAATCATGAGGGCATTGCCCACTAGGGAGGCGAAGGCAGTTGTCAGAACCATCACAAAGAGAAATAGTTGGGTTTCTGTGTGGTTAAATAGTCTTAGAAGAATGAAATCTGAGGTGGTGTTTCCATTTTTCAAACAAGAGTGACCCTGAAAATGAATAAATGACAGAGTTTTTATAATTTGCAGTGTTCTATTTGAATTATATTTTTTCTTGATAAGTACACGTCTGAAAATGATAAAACATCCCAAATCTTTCATTTGCTATTTTCAAAAAATTTTAACATGAACATAAAATTAATTTCAACTTTTCCCCATTTTTTCTCATTTTCAAAGTTTTCACAGTAAGTTCCCCACCTTTATTAATTTGTATAATGAATATTTTTTGATAAATTGTAATAATATAACTGTGTCTTTGTACCACATGATTGCAACATAAGTGAATAGAAGGACATTATTCACACAATTTGTAATTTATGTTTGTGCTTTGCCTTATGTCATGAATAATCAATATTCTTAGAAGCTGGGTTAAATCAATGTGTTTTTAACTATGTAAAAGCTAGATGCTTGATAGGAGAGTTACACATATAAAACATATCAAAATTTATTGAAACCTGTCAAAATCAGATCATCTTTCTTGATATTATTTAATTTAGGAAGGCATTGCTTTTCTAAACCAGAGGGCTTATATTTTCCGGTGTAGGAGCTAAAATACTGAGTCTGCAAAAGGACACATTTAATTTGGAATTGTTAGTGCATTAGTTTAACTTTGCTGAAGTATATATTGAAAACGATAAGGACCTTAGAATATTTCCTTTAGCATGACACTATAATATTAAATGCAGACTATTAACTAAGACGACGCTTTGTTTAATTAAATAAAATCGTTTCCCCTCAAATTCATGGAAACACAAAATTACTGGGTAAAGAAGAGAAAATAAAAGTGATTCATTCTTCACCCAACCACAGTAGTAAATTCTCTTCAGTCAGAAGAGATTTTCTTTTTCAGTCCCAAGCCACAGAAATGACTTTTGAAACATTTTTATTCTCTCAGGAAGACTTACTCAGGACCACTCCAAATCCCCCAAAGAGCTGGGTGGATGACGACTGCAGAGGGTCTGGATATCAGGGGAAAATCCTCATTTGGTGCCTCTATCCAGAAGGAAAATCTTCCCCTGCCTCCCTTGGGTGAGCTCCTCGGGCATCCCATGCATCCTAGTCAATAAAAGAAATGAGAAATGCCAACAGTGATGAGTTTTATTGGGCTTACCTACTCTTCAGGACCTATTTGGAGAGGGGTTGAAAATGAGCTCTGGAAAGAGACTCACTCCACTCCTGGGAGTCGACAGGCGCCCCCATAACCTCCTGGCTGGCTCCCGGAAGGAGGCCTGGCTGTCCTCCATCCCTGGCCCTGATCCTTCCCAAGGTTTGCCCAACTCTGTCCGACCCTGGAGCTAGCCAGGCCAGGCCCTGGCAGAGAGCAGAGCCAGGGCATAGATTCCACTTTCTGTTAGGAGAGCCCCTTGACTAGGGCACAGGACTGCTCTGAATTGAATCTAAATCTTTACAGGCATTTTCATCTCTAATCTGTTCGAACTTGTTGAATAAATAAAATCATAGCTGCAGACATGGAAATATTCATTCTTTCTCAATGAAATAATTCATTTAATTCAAACTTCTCAATGAAATAATTCAATAATTCATTCTCAATCGTATAATTCAGTGAAGTTATATAGCAGAAGTAGTCCACCTCTTCCATGAGCATTCCTTTTGCCTCCACTTTACATCAGCACCCCTTATTTGAATGTCATTCAGGATGGAGAAAGACATTGCAAAATGCCTACTCAGTCTCTCACTCCAGTTCTTGAGCCTCATTACTGCACGGGTAGCATTATACTTGACATTTTTAGTTGGTTATTTCAAAATTAGAGATGTCAAAAATATACTTCCTCTTTGCTAAATGTATTTTTCATTTGCTAAAATTCTGTGATTTCCACATCCTTGTAACTCTAACATGCAGTTTTTGCCCCTAGTAACTAAATAAAATCCCTAATTATGAGTTCAGTATCACTTTCCTGAAGAACCTCAAAACCCTCCAAAGTCATTTCTTTGACTTCTGGGCTTCTTATTTTCCATTATTTCCATCCCCTTATTGTTGAAGTTTGACATAACTTTAAATGTATTTAAAGATCAATAGGTAACTTATTCACTGTAGGGTGTTGATTAAGTTTCTTAATTTTTGCTACTATCCTATTTCTGAGTGTACTGCCAGTACGGTGGGATTAAGTATTTTCACATTGTAGTACAATCATTACCAATATTAATCCCCTGAAAACTTTTCATATTCTCAGGCTGAAATTTTGTATCCATACTCTAATAACTTCCTTTCCTTTATCTCCCAGTCACTGGCAAGCACCATTCTATTTTCTGTCTCTGTATATTTGACTAATCTAGGTACTTCAGGGAGGTGGAGTTATACAGCAGTGTGTGTGTGTGTGTGTGTGTGTGTGTGTGTGTGTGTGACTGGCTTATTTCATAAAACATAATGTCCTCAATGTTAATCCTGCTGCAACATGTGCCAAAATATTCCTCTATCCCTTTGTATGCATGTATTACACTTTACTTATTAACTCATGTTAATAAATGTTTATGGACATTTGTATTACTTCCACTCCAGTTGTATACTTAAGTAACTATTTAGTAGGAATTTGTGTAACAGATGCTCACTATTGCTTATTTTGATAAGGTAAGCACATTTATAGCATAAAATATAGTAATTTTCACTAAATTTTTGCTTCAATCATGTAAGATGAGTGTATGTGTCTTTAGAGACCAATTACAACTTATATGAATTTCTAGGTTAAAAATGCATTTTCTTATCATGATGCTTCTACTTGTGGTTC
>NW_024083396.1:0-7683 GCF_003009895.1 Hyaena hyaena | reverse complement strand
AGGGCTGTTTTCCTTTCCGGAAGCTCTATGGGAAAATCCCTTTCCTTATTTTTTCCATCTTTTACTTTTTTAAAAAGTTTTTTTTTTTTTTTTTTAATTCCAGTTAGCCAACATGAAGTGTTGTATTAGTTTCAGGTGAACAAAACAGTAATTCAACAATTCCGTACATCACCCACTGCTCATCATGACAAGTGCACTCCTTAATCTCTACCACCTATACATCACCCCACTCACATTTCCTTTGGTAATAATCAATTTATTATTTCTCTTTTTAAAAAAAACGTTTATTTTTGAGAGAGAGAGACAGAGACAGAGATAGAGACAGACTGTGAGTGGGGCAGGGGCAGAGATAGAGGGAGACACAGAATCTGAAGCAGGCTCCAGGCTCTGAGCTGTCAGCACAGAGCCTGATACGGGGCTGGAACCCATGAACTGTGAGATCATGACCTGAGCAGAAGTCGGACACTTAACTGACTGAGCCACCCAGGCGCCCCAAGCAATTTGTTCTCTATAATTAAGAGTCTGTTTCTTCGTTTGTCTATCTTACTATCTCTTTTTTTTTTCTCCTTTGTTTAAAGGCTGCCCGATATCCTTGGCTCATGGCCTCTTTTTCCATCTTCAAATCCAGTAACATTTCTGAACTTTCTTTCACACTTGCATCTCCTCACTGCAGCCAAAATAGGTTCTCTGCTTTTAAAAATTCCTGCAATGCGATTGGGTCTACCCAGCTAATCCAGGATGATTTCCCATTTTACTTCCTTTCCTTAATCACATCTGCAAAGTCCATTTTGCCATGTAAATTAACATTATTTACAGGTTCTAGGTATTAGGACTCAGACATTTTTGAAGGTCTATTATTCTAACATCACAGACATAGCTATGCATTTATCTGAAGGCAAAATATTCTGGGGAGAATGAATACAATGAACAAAAGCCCTGAATTTGCAGTGTGCTTATTAAAAATAGCAAGCAGCTTAGTGTATCTGGATCTGAGTGACGTTAGGAGAAAGTAGTAGAAAAGGAGGTCAGAAAAAGAATGAAGAAGGGTAGGGGCATATTGTAGAGTGCCTTGTAGGTCTTGATAAAGTACTCCAACTTTCTTGAGAAGGATGGAAAGCACTTGGTGGTTTGTGACCAGAAGAGTGATGTAATATGATTTTGGATTTTAAAAGATGGCTTTGGTGAGTTTATTGAGAGATGACATAAAGTGGGCAGGGTTAGAATCATTGTGATCATTCTTATGTAAGTATATTCCAAATAAATTTACTTTTAGGTAAATAGTTTCATTTCAAGCAGAAAAATACATTTTATTACGACCCTGTGGAAATTTTATAAAATTTGTCTTAGAATGGCCATTAGGTCCCCAGAATTTAAGCACCATTTTTTTTACACATATAAAATAGAAACAATAAGATCTTTTTTCACAATTTAAAAAATTTCAATATACAAACAAGAAATTCCATTGTTTAGGCAATATATTTTAGTTAAGGATTAGTATATAAGTATGCAATGGCTTTAATCATCTAAATGTATGCATTAATATACATTTCATAAAGGTCTAGGCAAAAAGTTACCATGTTTGCTCTTCCATGAGCTATGTCTGTGAGATTTTACCAGTTATAGCCACATGCACTGAGGTGAAATTATGCACTATTCCCCATATGTCAGAATAAATGCTTCACTTTAGGAAAGCAACTCTGCAGAAAATTTTGAGTATTGTCAAGAAGACAATAATGCTGACTATGAGCAATGTCCCACATTTTATTTGTCCATTATCATTTGATGAATTTGATTTCCCTGGTTAAAACACATCACAGATGTATGGTCTCAATCCCTAAATTCTGATTTTTGAAGATTACTGAAAAGAAAGTAGTACAGCATATTGGTTATGTTCCTTGGTTTGTGGAGTCAAATAGGCCACAATTAGAATTGTACTTTGGCTATTTACTAGTTTAGCATAACGTTTTGCTTAAAAATTTTTAATATTTATTTTAGTATTGTTTTAGTTTCCTTTCGATTTTGTGAACAAGCCAGCGCCTAGTCATTGGTTCATGGTAGCCCACATCTTCACCAGCAGAGGTTGTCACAAGTGAAATAACAAGACTTTTTCAATTACTTTAAGCAACCCCTTTGTTTGAGATCATAAATCCAGTTGAGAGTATTGTGCAAATGAACAGATAAATACCAGTTTGGTTGGGGAGAATAGATACTATAAATTACCCTAACAAGAAAGTTCATGGTTCTGAAGTGAAAATAAGCTTCTGACTGACATCATCCATTGTTTTAGTTTTAAATTTCTCCTTGGCTTGGATGTACAGTGTCTCTCTGTTTCATGTAATCTCTATGGCTATAACCTAATATAATTTTTGTCTTCAAGGATAACATTAAACACCAAAATGATGCTCCTTGAAGAAAATAAGAAAAATATTTGATTTGAAATAAAGACTCAATTTTTTATGTGAAATCTGCTATGTTATATAAAATATATATAATGAACATAAATTATGAAAGGCTTTTCTTATATAAGAATATGCACTTTGCACAAAGGCATATTATAAAAGAAAAGAAGGATCTATGAGGTTATAAAAGAGGATGGATATTTGATCCCATGCTGTTTAGAAGTTGAGTAACCTCAGTTGAAAGCAATGGAAAATACATTGTGACACAAACCTGGTATGGCATACCTGGGTATAAAACCTGGGTGTAAATGATTTAAGGGTGTTCTTGATGGTCAGCTGCTTTCCTTAACACAGATATACTTAGAGAATCCATTTGTACCCAGAAGATTCTCAGATTTAGACTGATTTCAAGTGCTCTTTATTTTTTCCAGACTATTTTATTATTTGCCTTCTATCAAAATTTGTGTTGTATTAAAGATTATAAAAGCATCTGAAGGGAAAAATCCTCTTTTATTGACTATCAATGTCATGTTTAACATCAAACATATCATTCAGTCAAACTATGTGAATTTATAATGGCATCTAATGTTCTAAAATTAAATTACTGAAAGGGATATTTGTCTATGAATAAGTTATTTATATGATTGTTGATTAATTTGACATTTACCACTAGCAGTAACAGGGTTTATGACTGAGCTTGAGCACACACACAAATATAGCTACATATGCAAATAACTAAAAAATCTCTTTTACAGTAAGGTACAGCTGTAATTCAATATATACTTAAAAATGTAAAAATATTTTTAAAATATCTAAAGAGAGAAAAGATTTTAGCACAAAAGACACATAATATAAGCAGGCATTTCAAGTGAATAATATAAAAGTGATTTAAGAAAACATATTCCTTTTTACCCCTCACTAACATAAAATTAGCACAAAATCAATTAGGAAGAATCATGTCTTAAAGGAAGTGACACAAAACATTGTCCAGGGAGAAAATATGCTTTGGATCATCTTCTTCAGGGTTTGAATACTTGTAGAAAGAAATGTTAAAAACTGATACAACAGCGAATTAAAAGAATTATCTATTCATATAACTAAATATCTCTGGTTGCCACCATAAGGAGGGACTAATGTAAGCCCCTTGACTAGAATGAATTATTGAACATAAAGTAAATAAAACCAATAAAATTATTTTGGAATATATAATTGTTTTGTAAGAAGTCAAGACACACAATCATTTATTGTTAAATGTTGATTGTAGTCTACTATGTATGTTTATGTTTTTAACTAAACATATAATTCTATGTGTCATTAGTAAAATTTTTAATACAAAGCCTTAATTTTTCAGAAAATAGTCAGATAAGACTATTGTTTTTTGGGTATGTGCAGATTTTATTGACATTATGGAAGAAGAACACTTGGAAAAGGTAAATAATATAGCTGGCACTGAGAATCCATCTAGTAAGTGACTGAGTATTTTATTATTGCAAAGTTTAAAGGATAGTAAGTCTTTAGATGTAAAATGAGGTAGAGATGCTTTGCTCTAACAAATAACCCATGAACCTCCACCTGAGTTTTTCACTGACATTAAGCAGAGATTTCTGTTTTACAGGACAATATGGTTGACAGATAAGATTTCTATAAACTTCTTTTTTCTTTCTCAAAACAAAAATCGTCTACTTCAAAATCTAAATGGATCTTAATTTTGAATCTGTCATATAAGTTGATAGATTCATTGCCAATATAGCGGTGGTAGTTTTTAACGTATATGCAAGAATCTCATTACCATTTGTTATTCAAAACATTTATTTTAAAGATGGAGTTATGGTGGGACCTCAGTGGCTCAGGTGGTTGAGCATCCAACTTTGGCTCAGGTCATGATCACACGGTTTGTGGGCTTGAGCCCTGCATCGGGCTCTGTGCTGACACCTTGGAGCCTGGAGTCTGCTTCAGATTCTGTGTCTACCTCTCTCTCTGCCTCTCACCTGCTCATGCTCTGTTTCTCAAAAATAAATAAATGTAAAAAATTTTAAAAATAAATAAATAAATAAATAAAGATGGATTTCTGGGGCACCTGAGTGGCCCAGTCGGTTTCGGTTCAGGTCATGATCTCGGGGTTCACGAGTTCGAGCCCCACGTCTGGCTCTGTGCTGACAGCTCAGAGCCTGGATTGTGTTTTGGATTCTGTGTGTGTCTCTCTCTGCACCTCTCCCCCACTTGTACTCTGTCTTTCTCTCTCTCAAAAGTAAATAAACATTAAAAGTTTAAAAAAATAAAGATGGTGATCTATGTAGTTTCTCCTTGAATTTCATATTATTGGGATCTTTTGAAATATGTTATTCACACAATGGAAGTTAGTCATTCTATCAGGAAAAAAAATACAGATACTAAACCTTTGATGCTATTCTGACATATGCTTAGGAGTGACTAATTAGCTATCAATACCACATCTACTGTGCCTAATTATTTTGAAAAACAATATGAAAGAGGTTATTTTGGTGAGTTGCAGAGTAGCTCCAAAGAGTAGACGCAAATGAGAAAAATAACTTGTTGAATTTTTATAGTGTGAGGAAGAAGATAAATAGCTATTAAAACTATGAGCAAATTTTAGAAAGCAATTTTGTTTTGAGATTTCTTCTGAAAGTTACACAGCTCAAAATAAAATTAATAAATTAAAAGAATCCTCCGTTTAATAAAAATCTCTTTAGAACATTCATTAAAACATTCATTAAGGTTAAAGTTAGGGTGAATATGAGGCTGAGGTTGAAGGCATGTGTACGGTATTCTGCATTTCAGAGTCTTCTCCAAAGGGTTATGTTGAGGGTTAGAGTCAAAATTAGGGATTAGGTTTTAAAGGTTAAGAGTAGGGTTAAAGGTAAGGATATGTACCTGATATCCAGCAGCTCCAAGAAGTCTCCTGAGAATAAAATCCCTGACTTCTGAGAATAGACATGGCAGCAATGTGCTAAGCTGTGGAAAAGAGTGGATTTAGCATTCTAAATACTCTTTAAATAGATATTCAATTGTTAAAAAATCTAAGGTTTCTTCTAATATTCTGATAGTATGTGTTGGGAATATTTATATTGTATAGCTGGGGGTAGTGGAAGAAAGGGTATAAAGCTTCATATCTTAAGTGAGTTTTTCTGCCTTATTCTCTTTGTCATCCCTCCAAATTTATTCTTTTCAAGCCAGTAAGAAGTTGTATGTGAAAGGTCTAAATGACCAGTCCCACTTAGGGTGAATCCAACCCAAAGTGACTTTTGAATATGTGTCTATGTGCTCTGTATGTGATAGTAGCTATAGGTGAATTCAGTCATGTGACTAAAAGGTAGGTAGCTAGTTAAAACAGGAAAATATATCTCTTTTAGCTTTCTTACTAATAAAATTACATAATGGTATCTTCATATTTCCCACTCTTTGGTTAATAAAATGTATACACTCCTTGTCTTTCAAAGACCTCAAAAATCAAGGCAAGTGGAAAATACTAAAAATTCAGAAACATGGAAAAATCAAAGGAAGTAAAGTGGAGAAGGAACAACAAAAAAGAGAAGATGAAGGGCAATCTTTTATACCTCTACATCAGGTAAACTGAGAACAATATATTGGAGGAATTTGTTCTACTCCTGCTTCCTGAAGAGATAGTAGATAGCCCACTGTTAGGTTCCAGGTTTTTCTTCCCAGATTTACACCCATTATTTTATTCTTTTCTTTCCATTAACATTATTATTTTCACTATTATTTGCTGTTATTACTTCTGCCATTGGTCCTTTTTTTCACTTATTCAAAATTAATATATTGGATAAACTTTGATGTGGGTAGAGAATACAAGAGATTCTTACAATAAAATGTATTTGACAAATAAATTCATTTATTTTCCCTATCACATGCCACTAGTTTTCTTTGCCATGGTGATATATTTATAAAATATATAGAAGTTATTTTGATCAATAGAATTTCTACAATACAATTTTATAGTACAATTGTGGAGGATGCAAGGAATATGATTATTTTTATGTTTAGTATTACATATAAATTCCTTTTGCATTGTCCACCCATCTACCTAAGGTAGAAGAGAATAGCAGCTTTTTATAAGAGAGAACTGAGACTGAGAGAAAAAAAAAAAAGGTATAGTTTATGCTACGCTATCTGCCCTGACTTGATATATAACCTTGAAATATAATAGCCATATTGTTAATTGGCTTATAAAAATAAACTATATTGTACATTTTTGCTTCTTCCTTCCTCATCATTAATGAAATACCTTCAATTTTCTTCTAAAGGCATGAGGAAAAGGCCATATGGATATAATTCCCAGATATCATCACTTCTTAACTTCATATTCTACAACTCAGAAATTACCCATTTACTGAGTTTGTGCTATATGTAGAATGTTGTACTAAAACATGTGGAGCCAAAGAACCTGTTGGTTTTGGACCAAAAAAATAGTCCTTTAACCAACCTTCAAGGAATTTATAATCTGATGTAGAGATAAAATATACAACTTAGAGTTTTCTCATGGAGCTAAGTTCTTAAACACTCAAAGGTATTGATATTGTTCTGACTCAAAATAAGATCAAACTTATTTTATACATAATGTGAAATTGAATGTCCCAAAATAATTTTGAACGCTATGGAGTTAGGTATTTGAAAGCATTATTTTCTTGATTAAAAAATACTTCCTGGGCGCCTGGGTGGCTCAGTCTGTTGAGCATCCGACTTCGGCTCAGGTTATTATCTCACGGTTTGCGGGTTTGAGTCCCGAGTCAGGCTCTGTGCTGACAGCTAGCTCAGGGCCTGGAGGCTGCTTCGGATTCTGTGTCTCCCTCTCTCTCTGACCCTCCCCTGCTCATTCTGTCTCTCTCTCTCTCTCAGAAATAAATAAAATATTAAATTAAAAAAAATACTTCCTAAAATTCATACATTATTATTCTTGATTAGAAACCATTTTAAAAATGGGATTTCTTGGAAGTCCTAGTATCAGCGATCAGACAACAAAAAGAAATAAAAGGCATCAGAATCGGCAAAGAAGAAGGCAAACTTTCACTTTCCACAGATGACATGATACTCTACATAGAAAACCCGACAGACTCCACCAGAAGCCGACTAGAACATATCCACGAATTCAGCAAAGTTGCAGAGTACAAAATCAACGTACAGAAATCGGTTGCATTTTTATACACCAACAATGAAGCAACAGAAAGAGAAATCAAGAAACTGATCCCATTCACAATTGCACAAAAAAAACCATAAAGTACCTAGGAATAAACCTAACCAAGGATAT
>NW_024083395.1:0-7684 GCF_003009895.1 Hyaena hyaena | reverse complement strand
AGGGCTGTTTTCCTTTCCGGAAGCTCTATGGGAAAATCCCTTTCCTTATTTTTTCCATCTTTTACTTTTTTAAAAAGTTTTTTTTTTTTTTTTTTTAATTCCAGTTAGCCAACATGAAGTGTTGTATTAGTTTCAGGTGAACAAAACAGTAATTCAACAATTCCGTACATCACCCACTGCTCATCATGACAAGTGCACTCCTTAATCTCTACCACCTATACATCACCCCACTCACATTTCCTTTGGTAATAATCAATTTATTATTTCTCTTTTTAAAAAAAACGTTTATTTTTGAGAGAGAGAGACAGAGACAGAGATAGAGACAGACTGTGAGTGGGGCAGGGGCAGAGATAGAGGGAGACACAGAATCTGAAGCAGGCTCCAGGCTCTGAGCTGTCAGCACAGAGCCTGATACGGGGCTGGAACCCATGAACTGTGAGATCATGACCTGAGCAGAAGTCGGACACTTAACTGACTGAGCCACCCAGGCGCCCCAAGCAATTTGTTCTCTATAATTAAGAGTCTGTTTCTTCGTTTGTCTATCTTACTATCTCTTTTTTTTTTCTCCTTTGTTTAAAGGCTGCCCGATATCCTTGGCTCATGGCCTCTTTTTCCATCTTCAAATCCAGTAACATTTCTGAACTTTCTTTCACACTTGCATCTCCTCACTGCAGCCAAAATAGGTTCTCTGCTTTTAAAAATTCCTGCAATGCGATTGGGTCTACCCAGCTAATCCAGGATGATTTCCCATTTTACTTCCTTTCCTTAATCACATCTGCAAAGTCCATTTTGCCATGTAAATTAACATTATTTACAGGTTCTAGGTATTAGGACTCAGACATTTTTGAAGGTCTATTATTCTAACATCACAGACATAGCTATGCATTTATCTGAAGGCAAAATATTCTGGGGAGAATGAATACAATGAACAAAAGCCCTGAATTTGCAGTGTGCTTATTAAAAATAGCAAGCAGCTTAGTGTATCTGGATCTGAGTGACGTTAGGAGAAAGTAGTAGAAAAGGAGGTCAGAAAAAGAATGAAGAAGGGTAGGGGCATATTGTAGAGTGCCTTGTAGGTCTTGATAAAGTACTCCAACTTTCTTGAGAAGGATGGAAAGCACTTGGTGGTTTGTGACCAGAAGAGTGATGTAATATGATTTTGGATTTTAAAAGATGGCTTTGGTGAGTTTATTGAGAGATGACATAAAGTGGGCAGGGTTAGAATCATTGTGATCATTCTTATGTAAGTATATTCCAAATAAATTTACTTTTAGGTAAATAGTTTCATTTCAAGCAGAAAAATACATTTTATTACGACCCTGTGGAAATTTTATAAAATTTGTCTTAGAATGGCCATTAGGTCCCCAGAATTTAAGCACCATTTTTTTTACACATATAAAATAGAAACAATAAGATCTTTTTTCACAATTTAAAAAATTTCAATATACAAACAAGAAATTCCATTGTTTAGGCAATATATTTTAGTTAAGGATTAGTATATAAGTATGCAATGGCTTTAATCATCTAAATGTATGCATTAATATACATTTCATAAAGGTCTAGGCAAAAAGTTACCATGTTTGCTCTTCCATGAGCTATGTCTGTGAGATTTTACCAGTTATAGCCACATGCACTGAGGTGAAATTATGCACTATTCCCCATATGTCAGAATAAATGCTTCACTTTAGGAAAGCAACTCTGCAGAAAATTTTGAGTATTGTCAAGAAGACAATAATGCTGACTATGAGCAATGTCCCACATTTTATTTGTCCATTATCATTTGATGAATTTGATTTCCCTGGTTAAAACACATCACAGATGTATGGTCTCAATCCCTAAATTCTGATTTTTGAAGATTACTGAAAAGAAAGTAGTACAGCATATTGGTTATGTTCCTTGGTTTGTGGAGTCAAATAGGCCACAATTAGAATTGTACTTTGGCTATTTACTAGTTTAGCATAACGTTTTGCTTAAAAATTTTTAATATTTATTTTAGTATTGTTTTAGTTTCCTTTCGATTTTGTGAACAAGCCAGCGCCTAGTCATTGGTTCATGGTAGCCCACATCTTCACCAGCAGAGGTTGTCACAAGTGAAATAACAAGACTTTTTCAATTACTTTAAGCAACCCCTTTGTTTGAGATCATAAATCCAGTTGAGAGTATTGTGCAAATGAACAGATAAATACCAGTTTGGTTGGGGAGAATAGATACTATAAATTACCCTAACAAGAAAGTTCATGGTTCTGAAGTGAAAATAAGCTTCTGACTGACATCATCCATTGTTTTAGTTTTAAATTTCTCCTTGGCTTGGATGTACAGTGTCTCTCTGTTTCATGTAATCTCTATGGCTATAACCTAATATAATTTTTGTCTTCAAGGATAACATTAAACACCAAAATGATGCTCCTTGAAGAAAATAAGAAAAATATTTGATTTGAAATAAAGACTCAATTTTTTATGTGAAATCTGCTATGTTATATAAAATATATATAATGAACATAAATTATGAAAGGCTTTTCTTATATAAGAATATGCACTTTGCACAAAGGCATATTATAAAAGAAAAGAAGGATCTATGAGGTTATAAAAGAGGATGGATATTTGATCCCATGCTGTTTAGAAGTTGAGTAACCTCAGTTGAAAGCAATGGAAAATACATTGTGACACAAACCTGGTATGGCATACCTGGGTATAAAACCTGGGTGTAAATGATTTAAGGGTGTTCTTGATGGTCAGCTGCTTTCCTTAACACAGATATACTTAGAGAATCCATTTGTACCCAGAAGATTCTCAGATTTAGACTGATTTCAAGTGCTCTTTATTTTTTCCAGACTATTTTATTATTTGCCTTCTATCAAAATTTGTGTTGTATTAAAGATTATAAAAGCATCTGAAGGGAAAAATCCTCTTTTATTGACTATCAATGTCATGTTTAACATCAAACATATCATTCAGTCAAACTATGTGAATTTATAATGGCATCTAATGTTCTAAAATTAAATTACTGAAAGGGATATTTGTCTATGAATAAGTTATTTATATGATTGTTGATTAATTTGACATTTACCACTAGCAGTAACAGGGTTTATGACTGAGCTTGAGCACACACACAAATATAGCTACATATGCAAATAACTAAAAAATCTCTTTTACAGTAAGGTACAGCTGTAATTCAATATATACTTAAAAATGTAAAAATATTTTTAAAATATCTAAAGAGAGAAAAGATTTTAGCACAAAAGACACATAATATAAGCAGGCATTTCAAGTGAATAATATAAAAGTGATTTAAGAAAACATATTCCTTTTTACCCCTCACTAACATAAAATTAGCACAAAATCAATTAGGAAGAATCATGTCTTAAAGGAAGTGACACAAAACATTGTCCAGGGAGAAAATATGCTTTGGATCATCTTCTTCAGGGTTTGAATACTTGTAGAAAGAAATGTTAAAAACTGATACAACAGCGAATTAAAAGAATTATCTATTCATATAACTAAATATCTCTGGTTGCCACCATAAGGAGGGACTAATGTAAGCCCCTTGACTAGAATGAATTATTGAACATAAAGTAAATAAAACCAATAAAATTATTTTGGAATATATAATTGTTTTGTAAGAAGTCAAGACACACAATCATTTATTGTTAAATGTTGATTGTAGTCTACTATGTATGTTTATGTTTTTAACTAAACATATAATTCTATGTGTCATTAGTAAAATTTTTAATACAAAGCCTTAATTTTTCAGAAAATAGTCAGATAAGACTATTGTTTTTTGGGTATGTGCAGATTTTATTGACATTATGGAAGAAGAACACTTGGAAAAGGTAAATAATATAGCTGGCACTGAGAATCCATCTAGTAAGTGACTGAGTATTTTATTATTGCAAAGTTTAAAGGATAGTAAGTCTTTAGATGTAAAATGAGGTAGAGATGCTTTGCTCTAACAAATAACCCATGAACCTCCACCTGAGTTTTTCACTGACATTAAGCAGAGATTTCTGTTTTACAGGACAATATGGTTGACAGATAAGATTTCTATAAACTTCTTTTTTCTTTCTCAAAACAAAAATCGTCTACTTCAAAATCTAAATGGATCTTAATTTTGAATCTGTCATATAAGTTGATAGATTCATTGCCAATATAGCGGTGGTAGTTTTTAACGTATATGCAAGAATCTCATTACCATTTGTTATTCAAAACATTTATTTTAAAGATGGAGTTATGGTGGGACCTCAGTGGCTCAGGTGGTTGAGCATCCAACTTTGGCTCAGGTCATGATCACACGGTTTGTGGGCTTGAGCCCTGCATCGGGCTCTGTGCTGACACCTTGGAGCCTGGAGTCTGCTTCAGATTCTGTGTCTACCTCTCTCTCTGCCTCTCACCTGCTCATGCTCTGTTTCTCAAAAATAAATAAATGTAAAAAATTTTAAAAATAAATAAATAAATAAATAAAGATGGATTTCTGGGGCACCTGAGTGGCCCAGTCGGTTTCGGTTCAGGTCATGATCTCGGGGTTCACGAGTTCGAGCCCCACGTCTGGCTCTGTGCTGACAGCTCAGAGCCTGGATTGTGTTTTGGATTCTGTGTGTGTCTCTCTCTGCACCTCTCCCCCACTTGTACTCTGTCTTTCTCTCTCTCAAAAGTAAATAAACATTAAAAGTTTAAAAAAATAAAGATGGTGATCTATGTAGTTTCTCCTTGAATTTCATATTATTGGGATCTTTTGAAATATGTTATTCACACAATGGAAGTTAGTCATTCTATCAGGAAAAAAAATACAGATACTAAACCTTTGATGCTATTCTGACATATGCTTAGGAGTGACTAATTAGCTATCAATACCACATCTACTGTGCCTAATTATTTTGAAAAACAATATGAAAGAGGTTATTTTGGTGAGTTGCAGAGTAGCTCCAAAGAGTAGACGCAAATGAGAAAAATAACTTGTTGAATTTTTATAGTGTGAGGAAGAAGATAAATAGCTATTAAAACTATGAGCAAATTTTAGAAAGCAATTTTGTTTTGAGATTTCTTCTGAAAGTTACACAGCTCAAAATAAAATTAATAAATTAAAAGAATCCTCCGTTTAATAAAAATCTCTTTAGAACATTCATTAAAACATTCATTAAGGTTAAAGTTAGGGTGAATATGAGGCTGAGGTTGAAGGCATGTGTACGGTATTCTGCATTTCAGAGTCTTCTCCAAAGGGTTATGTTGAGGGTTAGAGTCAAAATTAGGGATTAGGTTTTAAAGGTTAAGAGTAGGGTTAAAGGTAAGGATATGTACCTGATATCCAGCAGCTCCAAGAAGTCTCCTGAGAATAAAATCCCTGACTTCTGAGAATAGACATGGCAGCAATGTGCTAAGCTGTGGAAAAGAGTGGATTTAGCATTCTAAATACTCTTTAAATAGATATTCAATTGTTAAAAAATCTAAGGTTTCTTCTAATATTCTGATAGTATGTGTTGGGAATATTTATATTGTATAGCTGGGGGTAGTGGAAGAAAGGGTATAAAGCTTCATATCTTAAGTGAGTTTTTCTGCCTTATTCTCTTTGTCATCCCTCCAAATTTATTCTTTTCAAGCCAGTAAGAAGTTGTATGTGAAAGGTCTAAATGACCAGTCCCACTTAGGGTGAATCCAACCCAAAGTGACTTTTGAATATGTGTCTATGTGCTCTGTATGTGATAGTAGCTATAGGTGAATTCAGTCATGTGACTAAAAGGTAGGTAGCTAGTTAAAACAGGAAAATATATCTCTTTTAGCTTTCTTACTAATAAAATTACATAATGGTATCTTCATATTTCCCACTCTTTGGTTAATAAAATGTATACACTCCTTGTCTTTCAAAGACCTCAAAAATCAAGGCAAGTGGAAAATACTAAAAATTCAGAAACATGGAAAAATCAAAGGAAGTAAAGTGGAGAAGGAACAACAAAAAAGAGAAGATGAAGGGCAATCTTTTATACCTCTACATCAGGTAAACTGAGAACAATATATTGGAGGAATTTGTTCTACTCCTGCTTCCTGAAGAGATAGTAGATAGCCCACTGTTAGGTTCCAGGTTTTTCTTCCCAGATTTACACCCATTATTTTATTCTTTTCTTTCCATTAACATTATTATTTTCACTATTATTTGCTGTTATTACTTCTGCCATTGGTCCTTTTTTTCACTTATTCAAAATTAATATATTGGATAAACTTTGATGTGGGTAGAGAATACAAGAGATTCTTACAATAAAATGTATTTGACAAATAAATTCATTTATTTTCCCTATCACATGCCACTAGTTTTCTTTGCCATGGTGATATATTTATAAAATATATAGAAGTTATTTTGATCAATAGAATTTCTACAATACAATTTTATAGTACAATTGTGGAGGATGCAAGGAATATGATTATTTTTATGTTTAGTATTACATATAAATTCCTTTTGCATTGTCCACCCATCTACCTAAGGTAGAAGAGAATAGCAGCTTTTTATAAGAGAGAACTGAGACTGAGAGAAAAAAAAAAAAGGTATAGTTTATGCTACGCTATCTGCCCTGACTTGATATATAACCTTGAAATATAATAGCCATATTGTTAATTGGCTTATAAAAATAAACTATATTGTACATTTTTGCTTCTTCCTTCCTCATCATTAATGAAATACCTTCAATTTTCTTCTAAAGGCATGAGGAAAAGGCCATATGGATATAATTCCCAGATATCATCACTTCTTAACTTCATATTCTACAACTCAGAAATTACCCATTTACTGAGTTTGTGCTATATGTAGAATGTTGTACTAAAACATGTGGAGCCAAAGAACCTGTTGGTTTTGGACCAAAAAAATAGTCCTTTAACCAACCTTCAAGGAATTTATAATCTGATGTAGAGATAAAATATACAACTTAGAGTTTTCTCATGGAGCTAAGTTCTTAAACACTCAAAGGTATTGATATTGTTCTGACTCAAAATAAGATCAAACTTATTTTATACATAATGTGAAATTGAATGTCCCAAAATAATTTTGAACGCTATGGAGTTAGGTATTTGAAAGCATTATTTTCTTGATTAAAAAATACTTCCTGGGCGCCTGGGTGGCTCAGTCTGTTGAGCATCCGACTTCGGCTCAGGTTATTATCTCACGGTTTGCGGGTTTGAGTCCCGAGTCAGGCTCTGTGCTGACAGCTAGCTCAGGGCCTGGAGGCTGCTTCGGATTCTGTGTCTCCCTCTCTCTCTGACCCTCCCCTGCTCATTCTGTCTCTCTCTCTCTCTCAGAAATAAATAAAATATTAAATTAAAAAAAATACTTCCTAAAATTCATACATTATTATTCTTGATTAGAAACCATTTTAAAAATGGGATTTCTTGGAAGTCCTAGTATCAGCGATCAGACAACAAAAAGAAATAAAAGGCATCAGAATCGGCAAAGAAGAAGGCAAACTTTCACTTTCCACAGATGACATGATACTCTACATAGAAAACCCGACAGACTCCACCAGAAGCCGACTAGAACATATCCACGAATTCAGCAAAGTTGCAGAGTACAAAATCAACGTACAGAAATCGGTTGCATTTTTATACACCAACAATGAAGCAACAGAAAGAGAAATCAAGAAACTGATCCCATTCACAATTGCACAAAAAAAACCATAAAGTACCTAGGAATAAACCTAACCAAGGATAT
>NW_024083394.1:0-7707 GCF_003009895.1 Hyaena hyaena | reverse complement strand
TGCTAAAGCTTCATTTTCTCATCACAACATGTTACTTAATTATTTTATTTCAGTATAGTTGATATGTTCCTTTTTGACAATTAAAATTCTACAATCATAGATGGATTTTTCTATTGCAGAGACCCAGAGACAACATGTTCATGAGCACTTTGAAGTATCATTTAAAACTAGATTTGAGAAAGTATGAACACTGAAGGTCTTTATTTTTACAGTTCTCTACTTTAAGCATTTTTAAAATGTTTTTAATGTTTATTTATTATTTCTGAGAAAGAGAGAGAGAGAGAGAGAGGAGAGAGAGAGAGATTGCAAATGGGGGAGGGCCCATGAGAGAGGGACACAGAATCTGAAACAGGCTCCAGGCTCTGAGCTGTCAGCACAGCGCCCAATGCGGAACTGGAATTTGTAAACCGCAAGATCATGACCTGAGCCAAAGTCGGACACTTAACCCACTGAGTCACCCAGGCGTCCCACTTTTTTAAACTTTTTACTAAAATTCCAGTTAGTTAACGTAGAGTGTAATATTAGTTTCAGGTGTCTATAGGTATTCAACACTCCCTTACAACACCCTGGTGCTTATCACAACAAGTGCACTCCTAAAGTTCCATCACCTATTCAACCCATCGCCCCATCTACCTCCCCTCTGATAACCAGCAGTTTGTTCTCTATAGTTAAGAGTCTGTTTCTTGGTTTCCATAATCGTCTTGTGTTTTCCTAGGAATTTGATGATTTCAGTTTTTACATTTTTTAATGTTTATTTATTTATTTTGAGAGAGAGAGAGCACGCACATGAACAAGGGAGGGGCAGAGAAAGAAGCCCAAACAGGCTCCATGCTGTCAACACAGAGCCAGATGGGGTCTCGATCCCACAAACCATGAGGTCATAACCTGAGCCAAAATCAAGAGTCGGATGTTTAACCAACTGAAGCACCAAGGCACCCCTTCAGTTCTTACATTCAAGTCTTTAATCCATTTTAAGTTTGTTTTTGTGGGTGGTGTAAGATAGGGGTCAAGCTTCATATTTTTATATGGAAATATCCAATGTTCTCGGAACCATTTATTGAAGATACTCCTTTTCTCCATTAAGTATTCTTGGCTCCCTTGTCAAATACTAGTTGATGGTATGTGCTTGGGTTTATTTTTGTGCTCTTGAATCTTTTCTGCTGGTCTATTTGTCTGATTTTCTGTCCATACCATACTGTTTTAATTATTATAGCTTCATAGTATAGCTTGAAATCAGGAAGTATGATGCCTCCTGCTTTGTTTTCTTTCCCAGGATTTCGTTGGCTGTTTGGGGTCTTTTGTGTTTCCATATAAATTTTAGGAGTTTGTTGTTGTTGTTGTTTTTCTATTTCTGTAAAAAATTGCCACTGGAACCTTGGTAGGGAGTGCGTTGAATATACAGATGGCTCTTGATAGTATGGATATTTTAACAATATTAATTATCCCAATCCACAAACACAGAATACCTTTCCATTTCTTTATGTCTTCCCCAATTTCTTTCATTAGTCCCTTACGTTTTTCAGAGTATAGACCTTTCACCTCCTTGGTTAAATTTGTTCCTAAGGATTTGATCGTTTTTGATGTTATTGTAAATGGGCTCATTTTCTTTTTCAGAAAATTTGTTGTTAGTGTATAGAAATGCTATTGATATTTGTATATTAATTTTATCCTGCAACTTTTCTGAAACCGTTGATCAGTTCTAAGGGTTTTGTTGTTGTTGTTGATTCTTTAGGAGTATCTATATATAAAATAATTTCATCTGCAAATAGAAACAATTTAATTGTTCTTCCCAATTTTGATGTTTTATGTCTTTTTTTCCTCTGATTGCTCTAGCTAGATTTCCATTACTATGTTGGATAAAAATGGTGAGAGTGAGAATCCAACAATACAGTAAAAGAAATATGCACCACAATCAATTGGGATTTATTCCTGGGCTGCCGGGGTGGTTCAGTATCCACAAATCAATCAGAGTGATATAGCACATTAATAAAGAAAGGATAAGAACCACATGATCCTCACAATAGATGCAGAAAAAGCATTTGACAAAATACAGTATCTTTCTTGATAAAAAACCCTCAAGAAAGTAGGCATAGAAGGAACATACTTAAGAACATAAGGGCCATATAATAAAGACCCACAGCTAATATCATCCTCAGTGGGGAAAAACTGAGAGCTTTCCCCCTGAGTTCAGGGATGTCTACTCTCACCATTGTTGTTCAACATAGTACTGGAAATCCTGGCCTCAGCAATCAGACAACAAGAAATGAGAGGCCTCCATATCAGCAAGGAAGAAGTCAAAGTTTCACTCTTGGCAGTTGCCATGATACTTTACATGGAAAACCTGAAAGACTCCACCAAAAAACTACTAGAACTGATAGATGAATTCAGCAAACTTTCAGGCTATAAAATCAATGCACAGAAATCATTTGCATTTCTATACACCAATAACGAAGCAGCAGGAAGAAAAATCAAGGAATCAATCCCATTTACAATTTCACAGAAACCCAAAAGACACCTACGAATAAACCTAACCAAAAAGGTAAAATATCTGCACGCAGAAAACTATAGAAAGCTTATGAAAGAAATTGAAGAGGGGCGCCTGGGTGGCTCAGTCGGTTAAGCGTCCGACTTCGGCTCAGGTCATGATCTCACCACTCTTGGGTTCAAGCCCCGCGTCGGGCTCTGTGCTGACAGCTCAGAACCCAGAGTCTGCTTCGGATTCCGTGTCTCCCTCTCTGTCTGGCCCTCCCCCGCTCGCACTCTATCTCTCTCTCAACAATAAATAAATGTTAAAAAAAAAAGTAAATAAAAAAGAAATTGAAGAAGGTACAAAGAAATGGAAGAACATTCCATGCTCATGGATCAGAAGAATATTGTTAAAATTGTCGACAATACTCAGAGATTGAACAAACAATTCTAAACTTTGTAGGAAAACAGAAAAGACTCCAACTGGCCAAAATAATGTTGAAAACAACAACAACAACAACAACAACAACAACAACAAAGCAGATGTTGGCGAGGGTGCAGAGAAAGAGGAACCCTTTTGCACTGTTGGTGGGAATGCAAACCGATGCAGCCAATCTGGAGATCAGTGTGAAGATTCCTCAAAAAATTTAAAATAGGGCTACCTTAGGACCCAGCAATTGCACTACTACTAGGCATTTATCCAAAGAGTAAAACAAAAAAAAAAACCAAATACAGATTTGAAGGGGCATATGCACCCCAATGTTTATAGTAGCACTAGCAACAACTGTCAAATTATGGAAAGAGCCAAAATGTCCATTAACTTATGAATGGGTAATGAAGATGTGCTGAATATTACTTGGCAATCAAAAGAATGAAATCTTGCCATTTGCAACAAAGTGGATGGGAATAGGATGTATTATTTTAAGTAAAATAAGTCAATCAGAGGAAGGTAAATATCATGTGATTTCACTGATATGTGGAATTTAAGAAACAAAACAGATGAACATGGGTGGGGGGGAGGAAAAATAAGAGAAAACCAGAGAGGGAGACAAACCATAAGAGACTCTTTTTTAAAATTGTTAATGTTTATTTTATTTTTGAGAGAGAGAGAGCATGAGTGGGGGCGGGGGGCAGAGAGAGGGAGACAGAATCTGAAGCAGGCAGGTTCCAGGCTCTGAGCTGTCAGCACAGAGCTGAGCCAATGTCGGACGCTTAACCGACTGAAGCACCCAGGTGCCCCTCTTGCTGCTTTTGAAATTCTTTTTTTTTTTTTTTTTCTCTTTGACCCTTGATGATTTGATTATAATGTGTCTCGGTGTACCTCTATTCGTGTTCAACCTATCTGGGATCTTTTGGTCTTCATGCATCTGGATGTTCATTTCTTTCCTCTCAAGTTCAGAAAGTTTTCAGTGATTATTGCTTTGAATATACTCTCTGTTCTTTTCTATTTCTCTTCTCCTTCTGGGATTCCCATAATGTGAATATTGTATGTTTCCAATATGTTGCATAAGTCTCATAGACTTTTTTCACTTTTTCATTAAAAAAAAAAAATTTTTTTTTTTGCTCCTCTGACTAAATGATTTATAATGTCCTATCCTCTAGTCATTGATTCTCTCTTCTGCATGGTTGATTCTGCTTTTGGAGCTCTCTATTAAACTCTTCATTTCGGGTATTGTATTTTTCAACTCTAGGATTTCTGGGGTTATTTTATGGTTTCTATTTCTGTGTTAAACTTCTTGTTTTGTTCATGTCTTGTTTACCTAATTTTGCTTAGTTGTTTGTGTGTTCTTTTAGTTGCTAATCTTCTTTAAGAGGGTTTTTCTGAATTCATTCACACCTCATAAATACCTGTTCCTTTAGGGTGAGTTATTTGGAGCCTTATTAGTTTCTTCTGGTAGTATGATATTTACCTGATTTTTCATTATCTTTGATTCCTTGTATTGGTATCTGCACGTTTGAGTAATTAAGGTTTTCTTCCAGACTTTACAAGTTTACTTTGGTAGAGACAGATTTTCACCATTGGACACAGTTTGGGTTTCTGGATATCTTCTGGTAGTGTCCTTGGTCAGGTGGAGCTGGATATTAAGGTGTATTTTTAGGTGAGGCAACTGTTCAAGCTCTGAGGTCAGGAATGGAGGAGGCGTACCACTGGCTGAGAACAGTTGTATAGGACTTCTGGCTTGGTTCCCTGCTCAATTAAAGCTGTAGTATGGGCTCTGGGGTTGCCCTGATTCTCTGGTCAGGCTTACTAGATGCTTGGAACTGGGTACTATATTCCCTAGTAAGTGGGGCTATGAATTAACTTCCCTGCAGGGAAGCAAGTTGGGATGCAGTTCCTGGGCTCATTGTTTGGGGACCCCAATCGTGCAAGAGTGTGACTGAATTCCCTGGGCAGGTGAGGCCACTAGTTTTGCTCTGCAGATGGGGAAAGCCACAGGACATGCTTTGTTCAAGTGCCACTGTGAGCAAGACTGTTGGATGGGCTACACAGCTTCCATGTGCTATTTCCAGCCCCTATGGCCAGATGGGGCCCAGAGACACTCTCCCCAGTCAGGGTTTTTTCTGGGAATTGGCAAACCAGACACCAAGGCCTGCAAAACTCAATTGGGGACCCAAATCAGGCAGTTATGCATTTATTTGTTTGTTTGTTTGTTTGTTTTTAGTTCTGCATCTTAAAAACGTCTCTAGTCAAAGTGTACCACCAACTTCTTCAGATGAGCTGAACTGCTGGTTGGAATTACTACTTGGGCACTGCAGATGTGAACTCAGCTTTCCAAGATATGTGAACTGGTTGTTGCAAGCCCCCTGTCTTCTCTGTCACAGATTGCCAGTGGTTGAACGCTGCAGATTCCACTGCAGTCTTCATGGGATGATACCACATTAGGGGCTACCACAGTGCTGGGGGGTCTAGTTGTTCCCTTAGGATCTTTTTTCCCCACTGGAGGAACTGGAGACTCCGAAGAGACCTCTCTAAGTAGTGCTATGCTGGCCTAGGGGAGGGGCAATGTGGTCACTGTGTAGCTGCTACTTTTACCCTTCTAATGGAGTCTGTCCTGGTCTGTGTGTTGTCGGCGGGTGTTTCAACCTCAGCTCCATCTTCTAGGATTCTCTCAGTGGTGTCTTGTTCATGAATAGTCATTAGTTGTTCTTCTTGTGAGGAGAAGTGAAATCAGGAAAGACCTATGTTGCTATCTGGGTGATGTCCCTTCCCACAGTGAAGTTTTTGCGGAAGGTTATTTTGTCATGTGGTTAACTAACACTGCCTCCTCAAAAAGCCATTTCAATATGTCAACAAACACTGGGTATTCATTTTTGATGAGTTTTTAGTTCCATTTTTTCTATAATTTATTACATTTCAAGAAAATCCATAAAAATTGTTAGATGATAATCCATTTTGCTATTATTTTCTGCTTGCTGTTTCTACTTGTACAGAGAAACACAGTTTGCACTTTCTGTTAATTATTAATATGTCTTGTAACTAAAGATAAGCAATTAGCTAGTGTTCAGCATTAGCTTGAACAATGTGCTATTTAATGTGTTACTTGAAACACAAAATAGCAGTTGCCTTGTTAATATTATAATACCATAAGAATATTCTGACCTCTGAGTTAATCTTATAGCATTTAACCAGTCTTCTTGTGATATAAAATCTCCTTTCTAAAAATTGCAAATTTAAGTAAGAAATATAGTATATTAATACATTTGAAGTATTACATATACTATACCTTTGACTCATATTTCTAATGATTCATGTATACTTTATGCATATAATATTTTACATATGGTTTTATATACATAAAGCATACATACATATATACATGCATACACGCATATCTTATATGCATAAAGTATATTCATGCATATGAATATATGTCATATTTCTAATGATTCATGTATACTCTATGTATGTATTTTACATACATATTTTATATACATAAAGTATATTCATTCATATGGAGTATTAAATATACTATACCTTTGACTCATATTTCTTAATCTCATTTTACAAATGAAATAATTGTGATAGAAGCCTTATCAATTAAACTTTCCATCTTTATCTCAATTGATATTGCCATAGCAAAATCTTAGTATTTGTTGTGTTATTTTTGCTTGAATTATGCTGATGATAACCATATATAGAAACTGAAATGTATGATACATACAAAGAGTGGCTTCAAGTGTGTGGTTGAAGAATACGTGTTCCCATAATTTCCTTCAAGTTTAGCTGTTCCCAGAGAGCCATTCCAATTATAAGATAGGTACATGTAAGGATTGTCCTCTTTGAGCTCATGAATTATGAAGCTATTTTAAATGAAAAATTAAATATGAAATATTCAGGATGCATTAAAAAATAAAATACATAGTGTTAAGTGTTATAGTAAAATGGATTGTTATTACTATATTCTATAGGAATCAAATAAATTAACTCATCCAGAAGTCACATTTGATTGATAAAACACATATAGTAAAATAATGGCATCCTCATAAAACAACGAAAATCATTCTTCTTTTATCCAATTTCTCGCTAAAACTAGGGTCTTTGTTAGGGAATATTTCCTGTTATTTCTCAGAATGTTTGAGAAATTACTATGATATTTAGATAAATTAAGGAAGTACAATTTTAAAAATCGAACAGACTAATTTGGTCAGTAATGCCATTTTCTCAGGAAATGTGTCAAACAGTTATCTTCCAGTTGTATAAATACAACTACAGATAATTATGGTTAGAAACATTGTTATCTCTGACAGTGCCTCTTCCGCTCTGCAACCCCACCTCCTACTGAAAAATAAATACATAAAACTCTCTACTAAAATTCTTTCCAAATAAGATTGGGCTTTCTTTTTCAGTATTTAAATGTTTTAACTTTCTTTTTAAGATAACTTACTTGTAATTTCTTCCAGAGAACGTTGATGGTAGACATACAGGACTTCTAGGAGACATACTCTGACGGGGTGAGCTCCATGGATTCTGCACATAGTTTTTTTTTTTTTTTTTTAAGGGAGTGAGGAAAGGTTTAGCCATGATTTTAAGGAAATTTGAAACACAATAGCCCACAATGATTCTACATGCTAAACACTTAAATGTCAAGACATCTCCAGACTTGATTCTTAAAAATGACCAATAAAACTATTGCTGGAAGGAAAATGCTTACTTATAGCAATAACGTAGTAAGTCTATCTCTCATATCTATCTATCCATCCATCCTTTCTATCATCTATCTATCTATCTATCTATCTATC
>NW_024083393.1:0-7750 GCF_003009895.1 Hyaena hyaena | reverse complement strand
AACCTAACAAGGACATTCTAGGAAGGAAGACTTCAGTCCAGTCTCTGTAAAATGCATAGTAGAAGATATATGGTCATCAATGACAAAATGTTCAATTTTGTGCAGGATGAGCTGGGACTGGAAGTGGAACACCGGGACCAGGGCCAGCTCACCCTGCATTGCTGTGTTCCAGCATTGACCTGAAGGAACAGAGGAGTCTAGATTTGGACATGGCACTCTGGGTTCTTCTAGAGTCATGCTTCCTAAGATCAGAGGACAAAACGATTCTCATTTAACCAATTTAAAATACTTAGACATGTGCTATGTCAGCCTTCTTTTGCTCTCTTGGATGAACCGGGCTGCACACCCACAAATGTTAAGAGAAAGCTTGCTTATCCCAATGTCATTTTCACAGATATTAGGAGAAAATCATAACACTTGAAATGGAAAGATGTTGCAAGCTCTATTAAGAGGAAAAGGGTCTAAAACGTTTGATCCCATTGGTGTGTGAAGAGGAGTGTGGGAGTGTATGTACCCCCTCTCCGGCCACCACCTCACTCAAAAGCAAAACAACATGACAGGCAGTAAGCAAAATGCTGATAGAAGTTATCTGGGTGGAATGGGAGGGAAGGCAGGACCTCAGGTAGTATTCGTGTACTTAATTTGTGCTCATTTGAGTTTTCTAATACTTCAACAATGAATATTATTTGTGAAATAAAGCCAATATTAATGAAAAACAAACACAAAAGCTTCTGTAGAGTGGGGCCCAGCCAGTTGTTCTAAGGAAGGTTCAGGATATCTGAGATTCTAATACAAGGGAGGATAATTTTATCTTCCCACTCAGTAATATCCCCAACTTTCAAAAGACATCAGGAAGGACACCCCTCTCCTCCTACACACATCCCCTCAGCCACCCATTGGAAGTGGCCATGAACCACGGGCTCCCACATTTGCACATCACTTCTCATGCTCTGCTTTTCCTCACACTGGGGCTTTGGTTCCTGCCCCAGGGGCAAGAGAGGTACAGGGTGCACCTTGGGATCCCCAGGGGTGAAGAGCATGCCTGGACCAATTGTCCCCCATTCTGACCTGGAGCTGCTGGCTTACCATTTAATTTATGCCTGCTCATGCCTTGACCCATCATTGGGGCAGAACTTCTTTCAACAGAGTCAGGATGGAGGTGGCAAATGTGAGAGTAACACGAGAGACTTTAATTAAGTTGCCCTGGAACGCAGGGTGTCTGGGGGCTGGGGAAAGGGAATGGACCTTGCCAGGCTATTTTCTTTCCTGGGTGCTTACAGCCTTCATAATATCCTTTAAAGTTAAAACAAAATACAGAAGCTTAGTTAATTTATGTCCACTTCCTACACTCTGTTTAATACGTTAACTGTTTCCTTAACTTACTGGGTGATTTTGAAGACTAGGCAGAGTTTATTGTCTGGATGACATTTCTGCTTTTTATTACCAGTTTTACTTTGAAAAGAGGAAGGAAAAAAATTACAATACTAAACTAATCACAGATGAAAATATTTATTAGTGAAAAAGGGTTAAAGCAATCCACACAAGCATCTTCTTGACTTTTTGGCACTCGTGGGCTGGTGCCCATTTCAAACGTTGATTATATATGAATGACTGGATCTGAGTAAGCCTTGAAGTTCATTACATTTTATAAAGCCTGGAGTCCTGAGAAACAGTTGTGCATAAGTTCTCTAGCCAACACAATGAGTGGATGGCTCAGAGTCAGTTTCTGACTCTGGCCTAGTATCTTTAGCTGAGAAGGGTGATAGCCATCAAGACTAAGGGGAGGATAAAGATCCATTTCTATGAGTTTCAGAAAGAGAGGAGGACAGGAGGTCAGAAATGTCTGAGAACAATATGGCCACTTTAATCACATAGGTTAATCTACAGAAGGTCCAGAGTCCGGTGCAAATGCCTTGTGAAATGCTGTTGTGCCAACAACACCCAAACATAATTCTGTGATCTTGAGCAAATCACTCCACTTCTTCATTACTTTCACTTCCTCATCTGCAAAGTGGTACAGTAGTAGTACACACACCTCACAGTGTTGTGAAGCATGAACAAAGAGGTGACTGTAACATGTATACATTTAAAAGGGGCAAGTCACAAGCCCTCCTTCAATAGAAGCCCTTTTTATTCTTGTGACTGGAAAAAATAGAATTGGTCTAAAAATTAAGACGACTCAAGGCCTAAACATAGATGACACATTCCCGGATTCACATCCAGATGAGATGAGTGTGTGCCAGACACTATGGAGGGTGTCTCATTGATTCATTCCTAGATCATGCTCTTTCTATATCAGGTAGCAAGTAAAAGTTCATAGGAAATAAATCGTTCAGATTAGAGTCAGGCCCAGAGCAGATGGCGCCATGTGAGTCACGTCACTAGGGAAGAGTGAGTGTACTCACTAAGCAGTAATGATTGATCTGTCCCATGGAAATAGGTAGGTCGGGTCCAAGGATGCTACACAATGCAGAAGCTCAGTTGATTAATGATCTACCAAAGACCATGAAGGGACCAACGATTAATCTTTATTGTTTTCATTGACGATAAGAACACTGCCAATTCAGTTGGAAAAGATTACTGCAAAGGGGTGTGAGACCTTGAAAACAGAGACAAATGGCACATGCCCAGAAGCCAGCTTCCTTCAGCAAAAGGAAGATATTCATCATAGGATTACCGTCACCCAAAGAGAAAGCCTCCAAAATAAAGGTTAAGAGAAAACTAGCTTTCTCACAAGTTTATAAAGCTATGCCCAAAGGGACAATGGAGGCAACACTGTTCTCTGAAAAGAGAGGGTCCAGAATTAATGAGAGACTCAGCTAGGGCCAGTGGGTCAAAAATGACGCAGGGGACCATGGCAGTTAATTGCCATTAACAATGCCTGAAGAAGCAGCCCTGGAATTATCAGGAAACAAGCCAAAGGGGAACCTGAAATAGAAGGCATCACTCAGGTCCAGGTCCAGGGACATCACAAAAACTGGGGGGATATGAGAAAATGATCTTCTTTACTGTGCAAAGGATGAGAGTAAGAGGTAATCTAGGTTTCAAATCTGGAAAACAAACATTACATGAGAACCAATGGTTGAGCCAGCTTCCTAGAAGAATATAACAGATTTAGGGATGCTTATTTCTTCCCAGCTGGAGAAGATCAAGGCCTACTCACCACTTGTTCAAGATGGGATTAGAAAACAGTGCACATCTAGTATTAGGTCAGTGTTGTACTCGGGCAGGATACCAGCTCTGAGGAAGAACAATCCGTTGTTTATTTTTACCCATGGAATAAATATTTATGAAGCCATATCTTACACTTATATAAAGAGCAAGGCAGGCGTAGAAATAAAGGACTAAAAATCAGAACCCAAACATTCATTCCAGTTGTATTTGTCTATAGCACATTGTCAACCACTTGGTAAGCAACAGTGTTTGGATTATAAAATATTTATTCACCATCTCTTTACCACCAAGACTTGGAGAACCCCCAAGTTCAATCCAATACCTGCTCATCTGATTTGAAATGAATCCTTTGAGTTATATCAATTATATTGGAATCATTTTGGTTGTCTTAAAGACCTTTGCTAACGACAAGGGTCGACACAAAATATTAAACTCTTGAAAGAGTAAGAGTTTAATGTTTTAGTTGCCCCAGATGAATGCTAGGATATTTGAACTTAATATCAATGTTCCTCTAACATCATCAGTTGACAAAGATAACTTTGCAAATCACTCAAGGACTTTAGGTGAAATTCCACCAGAGCAAACAAATCAGTGAAAACATCTGAAATTCATGAAGGACAAATGTCCAGATTACATTCCTAAGCAAGCCATAGATTCTTAGGAAAAATAATTCCTACTCTTTTTTTTTTCTTTTATAGTTTATTGTCAAGTTGGTTTCCCTATAACACCCAGAGCTCATCGCAACAAGTGCCCTCCTCCATGCCCATCAGCCCCCTTCCACTCTCCCCCACCCCCATCAACCCTCAGTTTGTTCTCAGTACTTAAGAGTCTCTTATGGTTTGCCTCCCTCCCTCTCAACTATTTTCCCCTTCCCCTCCCCCTCCCCCATGGCCCTCTGTTAAGTTTCTTCTATTCCACATATGTGTGAAAACATATGGTATGTGTCCTTCTCTGCCTGACTTATTTCACTTAGCATAACACCCTTGAGTTGCATCCACGTTGCTACAAATGGCTAGATCTCATTCTTTCTCATCGCCATGAATTTTCCATTGTGTATATAAACCACATCTTCTATATCCATTCGTTAGTTGATGGACATTTAGGCTCTTTCCATGATTTGGCTATTGTTGAAAGTGCTGCTGTGAACATTGGGGTATACGTGTCCCTGTGCATCAGCACTCCTGTATCCCTTGGGTAAATTCCTAGCAATACTATTGCTGGATCATAGGGGAGTTCTATTGTTACTTTTTTTGAGGAACCTCCACACTTTTTTCAAGAGAGACTGCACCAGTTTACATTCCGACCAACAGTGTAGGAGGGTGCCTGCTTCTCCACATCCTTGTCAGCATCTATAGTCTCCTGATTTGTTCCTTTTAGTCACAATGACCAGCGAGAGGTGGTATCTCACTGTGATTTGATTTGTATTTCCCTGATGAAGAGTGATGCTGAGCATCGTTTCATGTGTCTGTTGGCCATTTGGATGTCCTCTTTAGAGAAGTGTCTGTTCATGTCTTCTGCCCATTTCTTCACTGGATTATTTCTTTTGTTTTGTTTTGGGGTGGGGATGTAGAGTTTGGTGAGTTCCTTACAGATTTTGGATACTAGCCCTTTATCTGATATGTCATTTGCAACTATCTTTTCCTATTCCAACAGTTGGCTATTAGTTTTATGGATTGTTTCCTTTGCCGTACAGAAGCTTTTAATCTTGATGAGGTCCCAGTAGTTCATTTTTGCTCTTGATTCCCTTGCCTTTGGAGACATGTCAAGTAAGAAACTGCTGCAGTTGAGGTCAAGGGGGTTGTTTCCTTCTTTCTCCTGTAGGGTTTGGATGGTCCTGTCTCACATTCAGGTCCTTCATCCATTTTGAGTTTATTTTTTCTGTATGGTATAAGAAAGTGGTATAGTTTCATTCTTTTGCATGTGGCTGTCCAGTTCTCCCAGCACCATCTGTACTGTCTTTTTCCATTGGATACTCTTTCCTGCTTTGTCAAAGATTAATTGGCCATAGATTTGTGGGTCCAGTGCTGGGTTCTGTATTCCATTGGTCTATGTGTCTGTTTTTGTGCCAATACCATACTGTCTTGATGATGACAGCTTTGTAGTAGAGGCTAAAGTCTGGGATGGTGATGCCGCCCATTTTGGTTTTCTTCAATATTACTTTGGCTATTCAGGGTCTTTTGTGTTCCACACAAATTTTAGGATTGTTTGTTCTAGCTTTGAGAAGAATGCTAGTGCAATTTTGATTGGGATTTTTTGAATGTGTAGATTGCTTTGGGTAGTATTGACATTTTAACAGTATTTATTCTTCCAATCCATGAGCATGGAATGTTTTTCCATTTCTTTGTGTCTTCAATTCGCTTTATAAGTTTTCTATAGTTTTCATCATATAGATCTTTTACATCTTTGGTTAGGTTTGTTCCTAGGTATTTTATGTTAGTGTGTGTGTGTGTGTGTGTGTGCGCGCGTGCGCGCACGCGCACTTGTGAATGGGATCAGTTTCTTGATTTCTCTTACTGTTGCTTCATTATTGGTGTATAAGAATGCAACCGATTTCTGTATGTTGATTTTGCACCCTGCAACTCTACTGAATTTATAGATCAGTTCTAGTAGGCTTCTGGTGGAGTCTGTCAGGTTTTCCATGTAGAGTATCATGTCATCTGCGAAAAGTGAAAGTTTGACTTCATCTTTGCCAATATTGAGGTGTTTTGTTTCATTTTCTGATGGCTGATGCTAGAACTTCCAGCACTATGTTAAACAACTGTGGTGAGAGTGGACAATGTTGTGTTCCTGTTTTCAGGGGGAAAGCTCTCAGTTCTTCCCAATTGTGGATGATGTTAGCTGAGGGCTTCTCATAAATGGCTTTTATGATGTTTAAGTAAGTTCCTTCTATCCCGACTTTCTCAAGGGTCTTTATTAAGAAAAGATTTTGTATTTTGTCAAATGCTTTATCTGCATCTATCAACAGGATCATATGGTTCTTTTCTTTTGTTAATGTGATGTATCACATTGACTGATTTGTGAATATTGAACCAGCCCTGTAACCCAGGAATGAATCCCACTTGATCATGGTGGATAATTCTTTTTATATGCTGTTGAATTCGGTTTGCTAGTATCTTGTTTAGGATTCTTGCATCCATATTCATCAAGGATATTGGCCTGTAGTTCTCTTTTTTTGCTGGGTCTCTGTCTGGTTTGGGAATCAAAGTGATGCCAGCTTCGTAGAATGAATCCAGAATTTTTCCTTCGACTTCTATTTTTTGGAATAGCTTGAGAAGAATGGGCATTAACTCTGATTTAAATGTCTGGTAGAATTCCCCAGGGAAGCCATCTGGCCCAGGGCTCTTATTCGTTGGGAGACTTTTGATAACTGATTCTATTTCTTTACTAGTTATGGGTCTGCTCAGATTTTCTATCTCTTCCTGTTTGAATTTTGGTAGTGTTTGTCGATTTCTTCTAGGTTGTCCAGTGTGTTGGCATAATATTTTTCATAGTATTCCATGATAATTGCTTGTATTTATGAGGGATTGGTTGTAATAATTCCATTTTCATTCGTGATGTTGTCTATTTGCGTGCTCTCTCTTTTCTTTTTGAGAAACCTGACTAGAGGTTTTTCAATTTTGTTTATTTTTTCAAACACCAACTCTTGGTTTCATTGATCTGTTCAACTGTTTTTTTTTTTTTTTAATTCTATATTGTTTATTTCTGCCCTGATCTTTATTATTTTTCTTCTGCTGCTGGGTTTGGGGTATTCTTGCTGCTCTGCTTCTAGTTCCTTTAGGTGCACTGTCAGATTTTGTATTTGCACCTTTTCTAGTTTCTTGAAATAGGCCTGGGTTGTAATGTATTTTCCCCTTATAATTGCCTTTACTGTGTCCCAAAGTGTTTGGGTTATTGTATTTTCATTTTCATTTGTCTCCGTATGTTTTTCAATTTCTTCTCCAATTGCCTGATTGGCCCATTCATTCTTTAGTAGGGTGTTCTTTAACCTTCATGTTTTTGGAAGTTTTCCAGACTTTTTCCTGTGATTGATTTCAAATTTCATAGCATTGTCATCTGAAAGTGTCCAATGGTATGATCTCAATTCTTTTAGTTATTGAGGGCTGCTTTATGACCCAGTATATGATCTGTCTTCTGGAATGTATCATGTGCACTCCAGAAGAAAGTGAATTCCATGGCCTCAGGATGTAGAGTTCTAAATACATCTGTCAAATCCATCTGGTCCAATGTGTCTTTCAGGTCCATTGTTTCTTTAGTGATTTTCTGTCTAGTTGATCTATCCATTGCTGTAAGTGCAGTATTAAAATCTCCTGCAATTAGCACATTCTTATTAATAAGGTTGTTTGTGATTAATCATTTTTATACATTTGAGTGTTCCTGAATTCAGTGCGTAGATATTTATAATTATTAGCTCTTCCTGATGGATAGACCCACTAATGCCCTTCTTCATCTCTTGTTACTGCCTTAACTTTAAAGTCCAGTTTGTCCAATATAAGTATGGCTACTCCAGCTTTCTTTTGACTTCCAGTCATATGATAGGTATTTCTCCATCCCCTTACTTTCAGTCTGAAGGTGTCCT
>NW_024083392.1:0-7765 GCF_003009895.1 Hyaena hyaena | reverse complement strand
ACTCATTTTAGACCTGAGGACACCTTCAGACTGAAAGTAAGGGGATGGAGAAATACCTATCATATGACTGGAAGTCAAAAGAAAGCTGGAGTAGCCATACTTATATTGGACAAACTGGACTTTAAAGTTAAGGCAGTAACAAGAGATGAAGAAGGGCATTAGTGGGTCTATCCATCAGGAAGAGCTAATAATTATAAATATCTACGCACTGAATTCAGGAACACTCAAATGTATAAAAATGATTAATCACAAACAACCTTATTAATAAGAATGTGCTAATTGCAGGAGATTTTAATACTGCACTTACAGCAATGGATAGATCAACTAGACAGAAAATCACTAAAGAAACAATGGACCTGAAAGACACATTGGACCAGATGGATTTGACAGATGTATTTAGAACTCTACATCCTGAGGCCATGGAATTCACTTTCTTCTGGAGTGCACATGATACATTCCAGAAGACAGATCATATACTGGGTCATAAAGCAGCCCTCAATAACTAAAAGAATTGAGATCATACCATTGGACACTTTCAGATGACAATGCTATGAAATTTGAAATCAATCACAGGAAAAAGTCTGGAAAACTTCCAAAAACATGAAGGTTAAAGAACACCCTACTAAAGAATGAATGGGCCAATCAGGCAATTGGAGAAGAAATTGAAAAACATACGGAGACAAATGAAAATGAAAATACAATAACCCAAACACTTTGGGACACAGTAAAGGCAATTATAAGGGGAAAATACATTACAACCCAGGCCTATTTCAAGAAACTAGAAAAGGTGCAAATACAAAATCTGACAGTGCACCTAAAGGAACTAGAAGCAGAGCAGCAAGAATACCCCAAACCCAGCAGCAGAAGAAAAATAATAAAGATCAGGGCAGAAATAAACAATATAGAATTAAAAAAAAAAAAAAACAGTTGAACAGATCAATGAAACCAAGAGTTGGTGTTTGAAAAAATAAACAAAATTGAAAAACCTCTAGTCAGGTTTCTCAAAAAGAAAAGAGAGAGCACGCAAATAGACAACATCACGAATGAAAATGGAATTATTACAACCAATCCCTCATAAATACAAGCAATTATCATGGAATACTATGAAAAATATTATGCCAACACACTGGACAACCTAGAAGAAATCGACAAACACTACCAAAATTCAAACAGGAAGAGATAGAAAATCTGAGCAGACCCATAACTAGTAAAGAAATAGAATCAGTTATCAAAAGTCTCCCAACGAATAAGAGCCCTGGGCCAGATGGCTTCCCTGGGGAATTCTACCAGACATTTAAATCAGAGTTAATGCCCATTCTTCTCAAGCTATTCCAAAAAATAGAAGTCGAAGGAAAAATTCTGGATTCATTCTACGAAGCTGGCATCACTTTGATTCCCAAACCAGACAGAGACCCAGCAAAAAAAGAGAACTACAGGCCAATATCCTTGATGAATATGGATGCAAGAATCCTAAACAAGATACTAGCAAACCGAATTCAACAGCATATAAAAAGAATTATCCACCATGATCAAGTGGGATTCATTCCTGGGTTACAGGGCTGGTTCAATATTCACAAATCAGTCAATGTGATACATCACATTAACAAAAGAAAAGAACCATATGATCCTGTTGATAGATGCAGATAAAGCATTTGACAAAATACAAAATCTTTTCTTAATAAAGACCCTTGAGAAAGTCGGGATAGAAGGAACTTACTTAAACATCATAAAAGCCATTTATGAGAAGCCCTCAGCTAACATCATCCACAATTGGGAAGAACTGAGAGCTTTCCCCCTGAAAACAGGAACACAACATTGTCCACTCTCACCACAGTTGTTTAACATAGTGCTGGAAGTTCTAGCATCAGCCATCAGAAAATGAAACAAAACACCTCAATATTGGCAAAGATGAAGTCAAACTTTCACTTTTCGCAGATGACATGATACTCTACATGGAAAACCTGACAGACTCCACCAGAAGCCTACTAGAACTGATCTATAAATTCAGTAGAGTTGCAGGGTGCAAAATCAACATACAGAAATCGGTTGCATTCTTATACACCAATAATGAAGCAACAGTAAGAGAAATCAAGAAACTGATCCCATTCACAAGTGCGCGTGCGCGCACGCGCGCACACACACACACACACACACACTAACATAAAATACCTAGGAACAAACCTAACCAAAGATGTAAAAGATCTATATGATGAAAACTATAGAAAACTTATAAAGCGAATTGAAGACACAAAGAAATGGAAAAACATTCCATGCTCATGGATTGGAAGAATAAATACTGTTAAAATGTCAATACTACCCAAAGCAATCTACACATTCAAAAAATCCCAATCAAAATTGCACTAGCATTCTTCTCAAAGCTAGAACAAACAATCCTAAAATTTGTGTGGAACACAAAAGACCCTGAATAGCCAAAGTAATATTGAAGAAAACCAAAATGGGCGGCATCACCATCCCAGACTTTAGCCTCTACTACAAAGCTGTCATCATCAAGACAGTATGGTATTGGCACAAAAACAGACACATAGACCAATGGAATACAGAACCCAGCACTGGACCCACAAATCTATGGCCAATTAATCTTTGACAAAGCAGGAAAGAGTATCCAATGGAAAAAGACAGTACAGATGGTGCTGGGAGAACTGGACAGCCACATGCAAAAGAATGAAACTATACCACTTTCTTATACCATACAGAAAAAATAAACTCAAAATGGATGAAGGACCTGAATGTGAGACAGGACCATCCAAACCCTACAGGAGAAAGAAGGAAACAACCCCCTTGACCTCAACTGCAGCAGTTTCTTACTTGACATGTCTCCAAAGGCAAGGGAATCAAGAGCAAAAATGAACTACTGGGACCTCATCAAGATTAAAAGCTTCTGTACGGCAAAGGAAACAATCCATAAAACTAATAGCCAACTGTTGGAATAGGAAAAGATAGTTGCAAATGACATATCAGATAAAGGGCTAGTATCCAAAATCTGTAAGGAACTCACCAAACTCTACATCCCCACCCCAAAACAAAACAAAAGAAATAATCCAGTGAAGAAATGGGCAGAAGACATGAACAGACACTTCTCTAAAGAGGACATCCAAATGGCCAACAGACACATGAAACGATGCTCAGCATCACTCTTCATCAGGGAAATACAAATCAAATCACAGTGAGATACCACCTCTCGCTGGTCATTGTGACTAAAAGGAACAAATCAGGAGACTATAGATGCTGACAAGGATGTGGAGAAGCAGGCACCCTCCTACACTGTTGGTCGGAATGTAAACTGGTGCAGTCTCTCTTGAAAAAAGTGTGGAGGTTCCTCAAAAAAAGTAACAATAGAACTCCCCTATGATCCAGCAATAGTATTGCTAGGAATTTACCCAAGGGATACAGGAGTGCTGATGCACAGGGACACGTATACCCCAATGTTCACAGCAGCACTTTCAACAATAGCCAAATCATGGAAAGAGCCTAAATGTCCATCAACTAACGAATGGATATAGAAGATGTGGTTTATATACACAATGGAAAATTCATGGCGATGAGAAAGAATGAGATCTAGCCATTTGTAGCAACGTGGATGCAACTCAAGGGTGTTATGCTAAGTGAAATAAGTCAGGCAGAGAAGGACACATACCATATGTTTTCACACATATGTGGAATAGAAGAAACTTAACAGAGGGCCATGGGGGAGGGGGAGGGGAAGGGGAAAATAGTTGAGAGGGAGGGAGGCAAACCATAAGAGACTCTTAAGTACTGAGAACAAACTGAGGGTTGATGGGGGTGGGGGAGAGTGGAAGGGGGCTGATGGGCATGGAGGAGGGCACTTGTTGCGATGAGCTCTGGGTGTTATAGGGAAACCAACTTGACAATAAACTATAAAAGAAAAAAAAAAGAGTAGGAATTATTTTTCCTAAGAATCTATGGCTTGCTTAGGAATGTAATCTGGACATTTGTCCTTCATGAATTTCAGATGTTTTCACTGATTTGTTTGCTCTGGTGGAATTTCACCTAAAGTCCTTGAGTGATTTGCAAAGTTATCTTTGTCAACTGATGATGTTAGAGGAACATTGATATTAAGTTCAAATATCCTAGCATTCATCTGGGGCAACTAAAACATTAAACTCTTACTCTTTCAAGAGTTTAATATTTTGTGTCGACCCTTGTCGTTAGCAAAGGTCTTTAAGACAACCAAAATGATTCCAATATAATTGATATAACTCAAAGGATTCATTTCAAATCAGATGAGCAGGTATTGGATTGAACTTGGGGGTTCTCCAAGTCTTGGTGGTAAAGAGATGGTGAATAAATATTTTATAATCCAAACACTGTTGCTTACCAAGTGGTTGACAATGTGCTATAGACAAATACAACTGGAATGAATGTTTGGGTTCTGATTTTTAGTCCTTTATTTCTACGCCTGCCTTGCTCTTTATATAAGTGTAAGATATGGCTTCATAAATATTTATTCCATGGGTAAAAATAAACAACGGATTGTTCTTCCTCAGAGCTGGTATCCTGCCCGAGTACAACACTGACCTAATACTAGATGTGCACTGTTTTCTAATCCCATCTTGAACAAGTGGTGAGTAGGCCTTGATCTTCTCCAGCTGGGAAGAAATAAGCATCCCTAAATCTGTTATATTCTTCTAGGAAGCTGGCTCAACCATTGGTTCTCATGTAATGTTTGTTTTCCAGATTTGAAACCTAGATTACCTCTTACTCTCATCCTTTGCACAGTAAAGAAGATCATTTTCTCATATCCCCCCAGTTTTTGTGATGTCCCTGGACCTGGACCTGAGTGATGCCTTCTATTTCAGGTTCCCCTTTGGCTTGTTTCCTGATAATTCCAGGGCTGCTTCTTCAGGCATTGTTAATGGCAATTAACTGCCATGGTCCCCTGCGTCATTTTTGACCCACTGGCCCTAGCTGAGTCTCTCATTAATTCTGGACCCTCTCTTTTCAGAGAACAGTGTTGCCTCCATTGTCCCTTTGGGCATAGCTTTATAAACTTGTGAGAAAGCTAGTTTTCTCTTAACCTTTATTTTGGAGGCTTTCTCTTTGGGTGACGGTAATCCTATGATGAATATCTTCCTTTTGCTGAAGGAAGCTGGCTTCTGGGCATGTGCCATTTGTCTCTGTTTTCAAGGTCTCACACCCCTTTGCAGTAATCTTTTCCAACTGAATTGGCAGTGTTCTTATCGTCAATGAAAACAATAAAGATTAATCGTTGGTCCCTTCATGGTCTTTGGTAGATCATTAATCAACTGAGCTTCTGCATTGTGTAGCATCCTTGGACCCGACCTACCTATTTCCATGGGACAGATCAATCATTACTGCTTAGTGAGTACACTCACTCTTCCCTAGTGACGTGACTCACATGGCGCCATCTGCTCTGGGCCTGACTCTAATCTGAACGATTTATTTCCTATGAACTTTTACTTGCTACCTGATATAGAAAGAGCATGATCTAGGAATGAATCAATGAGACACCCTCCATAGTGTCTGGCACACACTCATCTCATCTGGATGTGAATCCGGGAATGTGTCATCTATGTTTAGGCCTTGAGTCGTCTTAATTTTTAGACCAATTCTATTTTTTCCAGTCACAAGAATAAAAAGGGCTTCTATTGAAGGAGGGCTTGTGACTTGCCCCTTTTAAATGTATACATGTTACAGTCACCTCTTTGTTCATGCTTCACAACACTGTGAGGTGTGTGTACTACTACTGTACCACTTTGCAGATGAGGAAGTGAAAGTAATGAAGAAGTGGAGTGATTTGCTCAAGATCACAGAATTATGTTTGGGTGTTGTTGGCACAACAGCATTTCACAAGGCATTTGCACCGGACTCTGGACCTTCTGTAGATTAACCTATGTGATTAAAGTGGCCATATTGTTCTCAGACATTTCTGACCTCCTGTCCTCCTCTCTTTCTGAAACTCATAGAAATGGATCTTTATCCTCCCCTTAGTCTTGATGGCTATCACCCTTCTCAGCTAAAGATACTAGGCCAGAGTCAGAAACTGACTCTGAGCCATCCACTCATTGTGTTGGCTAGAGAACTTATGCACAACTGTTTCTCAGGACTCCAGGCTTTATAAAATGTAATGAACTTCAAGGCTTACTCAGATCCAGTCATTCATATATAATCAACGTTTGAAATGGGCACCAGCCCACGAGTGCCAAAAAGTCAAGAAGATGCTTGTGTGGATTGCTTTAACCCTTTTTCACTAATAAATATTTTCATCTGTGATTAGTTTAGTATTGTAATTTTTTTCCTTCCTCTTTTCAAAGTAAAACTGGTAATAAAAAGCAGAAATGTCATCCAGACAATAAACTCTGCCTAGTCTTCAAAATCACCCAGTAAGTTAAGGAAACAGTTAACGTATTAAACAGAGTGTAGGAAGTGGACATAAATTAACTAAGCTTCTGTATTTTGTTTTAACTTTAAAGGATATTATGAAGGCTGTAAGCACCCAGGAAAGAAAATAGCCTGGCAAGGTCCATTCCCTTTCCCCAGCCCCCAGACACCCTGCGTTCCAGGGCAACTTAATTAAAGTCTCTCGTGTTACTCTCACATTTGCCACCTCCATCCTGACTCTGTTGAAAGAAGTTCTGCCCCAATGATGGGTCAAGGCATGAGCAGGCATAAATTAAATGGTAAGCCAGCAGCTCCAGGTCAGAATGGGGGACAATTGGTCCAGGCATGCTCTTCACCCCTGGGGATCCCAAGGTGCACCCTGTACCTCTCTTGCCCCTGGGGCAGGAACCAAAGCCCCAGTGTGAGGAAAAGCAGAGCATGAGAAGTGATGTGCAAATGTGGGAGCCCGTGGTTCATGGCCACTTCCAATGGGTGGCTGAGGGGATGTGTGTAGGAGGAGAGGGGTGTCCTTCCTGATGTCTTTTGAAAGTTGGGGATATTACTGAGTGGGAAGATAAAATTATCCTCCCTTGTATTAGAATCTCAGATATCCTGAACCTTCCTTAGAACAACTGGCTGGGCCCCACTCTACAGAAGCTTTTGTGTTTGTTTTTCATTAATATTGGCTTTATTTCACAAATAATATTCATTGTTGAAGTATTAGAAAACTCAAATGAGCACAAATTAAGTACACGAATACTACCTGAGGTCCTGCCTTCCCTCCCATTCCACCCAGATAACTTCTATCAGCATTTTGCTTACTGCCTGTCATGTTGTTTTGCTTTTGAGTGAGGTGGTGGCCGGAGAGGGGGTACATACACTCCCACACTCCTCTTCACACACCAATGGGATCAAACGTTTTAGACCCTTTTCCTCTTAATAGAGCTTGCAACATCTTTCCATTTCAAGTGTTATGATTTTCTCCTAATATCTGTGAAAATGACATTGGGATAAGCAAGCTTTCTCTTAACATTTGTGGGTGTGCAGCCCGGTTCATCCAAGAGAGCAAAAGAAGGCTGACATAGCACATGTCTAAGTATTTTAAATTGGTTAAATGAGAATCGTTTTGTCCTCTGATCTTAGGAAGCATGACTCTAGAAGAACCCAGAGTGCCATGTCCAAATCTAGACTCCTCTGTTCCTTCAGGTCAATGCTGGAACACAGCAATGCAGGGTGAGCTGGCCCTGGTCCCGGTGTTCCACTTCCAGTCCCAGCTCATCCTGCACAAAATTGAACATTTTGTCATTGATGACCATATATCTTCTACTATGCATTTTACAGAGACTGGACTGAAGTCTTCCTTCCTAGAATGTCCTTGTTAGGT
>NW_024083391.1:5784-7805 GCF_003009895.1 Hyaena hyaena | reverse complement strand
TGGTCAAACCAGAGCACGGCCAAGGTGGTGGGCAGTGTGGACAGGGTGAGGCCCACATCGGTGAGGGCCAGCATGGACAAGAAGTAGTACATGGGCTGGTGCAGGCTGGGAGTCCTTGTCACAGCCAAGAGGATCAGGCAGTTTCCAGTGAGGGCCACAGTGTACAAGAAGGAGAAGGGGATGGAGATCCATCCATGACCAGCCTCCAGGCCTGGGATGCCAATCATCAGGAAGGCATGTGGCTGGAAGAAGGAGATGTTGACATAGGTCTGGGAAGGGAGCATCTTTGGAAAACAGTCGAGATCTCCAGAAAGATGTGACCTTTTCAGTCTGGACAAAAAAAATAAGACAAGACAAAATCATTAGAAAGTATACCAGCTCTGATATTAGGTGACGTAGTTCCTAATTAGCACATTAGCAAATAGAAATGTAAAGGGGATTTAAAAATGGACTCCATCTAGAAACCAACTAGAGAATAACTATAATTTAAATCCATTGACTATCATAGTATCATTTTGTAATGTGAAACACTGATTTCTTCATATATTGAGGAAAGCAGAGCTTTCTTTAAAAATATGTGAGGTATCATGTTGACTGAAATAAGTTGGAGAAGAAAAGATACCATATGTTTTCACTCATATTTGGATCTTTGGAAACTTAACAGAAGACCATTGGGGAAAGAAAGGGGAAAATTAGTTACAAACAGATAGGGAGGGAGGCAAACCATAAGAGACTCTTAAATAGGAGAACAAACTGAGGGTGACTGAGGGAGGTGTTGGTGAGGGGGTAATGGGTGATAAGAACTGAGGAGGGCACTTGTTTCGATGAGCACTGGGTATTGTAAGCAAGTGATGAACCACAGAAATCTACCTAAAAATGCAAAAGCATACTTTGCTCACTGTATGTTAGCCAATTTGACAATAAATTATATTGAAAAAAAATGTGAGATGATCTTAAAGGGCCTAATAAAAAATGCTCTATTTTAAATAAGAAACAGTGGCCTCATGGAAATAAATTACAAACGTATGGTAGAAGCCTGAAGGGTTAATGCATGGGTATTATAACAATATCTTTCCTTCTTGGATTCACCTTAAATTGTCAAACAGATAAATAAGTAAATAAGAAACAAAAAACACTCTAATGTTAAGTCAATAAAAACAACATAAAGCAAACAACCACTGAAATATCTTTTAACAGAGATTCGAAAACCCACCCAAAATAAATCTGTGAGCCAAAAGGATTTTACTGTGAATACTGGGGTAGTTATGCCATATTTAGCCAATGTAATCACCTCACTCTGAAGGTAAGAAGTCAACTCAGAAAGGCTCCCACTTGTCAAATATGGGTCAACTAAGCATCAATAAAATAATTGCTAGAGATCGAAACACACTGAGGGGCAGGGGGAGAGAGAGAGAATGAGTTTAGCACATAGTATTCTGAAAACTGGCAAATAGCCTTCTTTTCTTCTACAAATTGTGACCAGGTGTGAAGAAAATAACTGAAGAAGGAAACTTTCTCTATATAGAAGCATCTCAGCTCATAAGAAAGTGAAACTGAAGTATTACTTTTCTTTTTTTAATATTTATTTATTTTTGAGAGGGAGACAGAGTGTGAGTGAGGGAGGGGCAGAGAGAACCAGAGACAGAATTTGAAGCAGACTACAGACTCTCAGCTTTCAGCACAGAGCAGGACAGTGAAACTCAAGAGCTGTGAGATCATGACCTGAGCCGAAGTTGAAGTCAGACACTTAACCTACTGACCCACTCAAGGGCCCCTGAAGTATTACTTTTAATTTTTTTAATTTTTAAAAATATTTTCTCCAATGTTTTATTTATTTTTGAGAGACAGTGAGAGTGAGAGAGAGAGAGGGAGAGAGAGAGAGACACCATGAGCAGGGGAGGATCAGAGAGAGAGGGAGACACAGAATCCAAAGCAGGCTCCAGGCTCTGAGCTAGCTGTCAGCACAGAGCCCGACGCGGGGCTCGAACCCATGAACTGTGAGATCATTACCTGAGCCGAAG
>NW_024083391.1:0-2431 GCF_003009895.1 Hyaena hyaena | reverse complement strand
TACCAAAATTGCCATCTCTGCTGCTAGCAGCTAATTTGACATTGCTTCTGACTTTACTCGGGAAATGGATGCCCTCAGGTGTGCCTTCTCCAAGGTTCTTGCCCAACCCATCTGCCCTCTTACCCACTCCCACTCCAACATCCACATCATTCCAAGGAGACCATTAGCAGCATTTGGTGCTTCATGTCAGCCCCTCTTCACCTTCTCACCACTTCCTTGTTGTCTGCCCATCACTTACGGAAAAAAAAGTATCAATGACAGCATGGAACCTAAGACTCTTTAAGATGTTTCTCATTATATATATATATTTAGTTCTTTTTTAAAAGTTTAATTTGAATTTCAGGTAGTTAACATGGTGTTATAATAGTTTCAGGTGTACAATACAGTGATTCAGCTCTTCCATACACTACCCTGTGCTCATCATGACAAGTGCTCTCATTAACCCCTATCACCTATTTAACACATTCCCTCACCCCCTTTTGCCTCTGTACCATCAGTTTGTTTTCTTTAGTTAAGAGAACAACTATTGTAGCGAATCAATCTATTCTGGATTTGTCCCTCCTTGCCTCTCTTTTTGTGCCTTGTTTGTATGTTTTGAGTTTTATATTCCACACATGAGTGAAATTGTATGGTATTTATCTTTCTATGACTTATTTTTCTTAGCTTTATATTCTCTAGTTCCTTCTTTGTTTTTACAAACAGAAAAATTTCATTCTTGTTATGGCTGAATAATATTCCATTATATATATATATATATATATCTCATATCTTCTTTATTCATTCACCAATCAGTGGACAGTTGGCTTGCTTTCATATGTTGGCTATTGTAAATAATGCTGCTATAAATAGGGGGGCATGTATCCCTTTGAACTAGTGTTTTATATTCTTTGGGTAAGTACCCAGTAGTATGACTACTGGATCATAAAGTAGTTCTATTTTTAACTTTTTGAAGAATCTTCATACTGTTTTCAATACTGGTTGCACGGAGTTTGCATTCCCACTAACAGTGCAAGTGGGTTCCTTTTTCTACATATCTTCTCTAAAACTTGTTTCTTGTGTTGTTGATTTTAGCCGTTATGACAGGTGTGAGGTGATATCTCATAGTTTTGATTTGCATTTCCCTGATGATACGTGATAATAAACATTTTCTTCATGTGTCTATTGGAGAAATGTCTATTTATGCTTTCTGTCCATTTTTTAAATTGGGCTATTTGTTTTTTGGGTATTGAGATTCATAAATTCTTTATATATTTTGGATACTAGCCCTTTATCTGATATGTCATTTGCAAATATCTTCTCCCATTCCGTAGGCTGCCTTTTAATTTTGTTTCCTTGGCTATGCAGAAGTTTTTATTTTAATGAAGTCCCAAGAGTTTATTTTTTATTTAGTTTCCCTTGCTATATTTAGTTTCCTAGATATCCAGGAGACATATCTGGATAAAATTGCTAGGGCAGATGTCAGGGAAATTACTTCCTGTGCTCTCCTCTAAGATTTTTATGGCTTCCGGTCTCACATTTAGGTCTTTTATCCATTTTTAACTTATTTTTGTGTATGGTGTAAGAAAGTAGTCCAGTTTCATTCTGCTGCATGTAGCTGACCAGTTTTTCCAACACTATTTGTTGAGGAGACTGTCTTATTCCCAGTGGACACTCTTTCTTGCCTTGCCAAAAATGAATTGACATATAGTCATGGGTTTATTTCTGGATTTTCTATTCTGTTCCATTGATCTGTGTGTGTCTATTTTTGCACCAGTACCATACTGCTTTGATTACTACAGCTTTGTAATGTAACTGAAGTCTGGAGTTGTGATGTCTCTAGCTTTGCTTTGCCTTTTCAAGATTGCCTTGCCTATTCAGGGTCTTCTGTGGTTCCATAGAAATTTCAGAATTGTCCTAGATTTGTGAAAAATGCTGTTGATATTTTGATAGGGATTTCACTAAATGTGTAAATTGCTTTGGACAGTATATATATAATTTTTTTAATGTTTATTTATTTTTGAGAGCAAGAGAGAGAGAGCGCATGTGCAAGCGAGCAGGGAGGGGCAGAGAGAGAGGGAGACAGAATCCAAAGCAGGTTCCAGGCTCCAAGCTGTCAGCCTGACATGGGGCTCAAATCCATGTGCTATGAGATCATGACCTGAGCTGAAGTCAGACGCTTAACTGACTGAGCCATCCAGACACCCTGGGCAATATAGACATTTTAACAATATTTGTTCTTCTAGTCCATGAGCATGGGATGTCTTTCCATTTCTTTGTGTCATCTTCAATTTCTTTCATCAATGTTTTATAGTTTTCAGAGTATAGATCTTTCACCTCTTCAGTTAAGTTTATTCCTAGTATAAATTTATCTTCTTATTTTGGATATAATTGTAAATGGGATTGTTTTTTTAATATCTCTTTCACCACTTCATTATTGGTGTATAGAAATGCA
>NW_024083390.1:0-7823 GCF_003009895.1 Hyaena hyaena | reverse complement strand
TTCTTCGCCGACTCCAACCCTCACCCTTTGGGTCAGCTCTGGGTTGCAGAGGCTGGACCCCTGCAGAGTGGTGCCCAAACAGGGACCTGGGTGTGTAATTGTAAGTATATATTAAGTAAGTATTGGCTTGGATAGGATCTCAAATAAGGGAAGCTGCAGGCTCTCCTCTTGGTTATAAAGGTTAGAGATTCAAGTAATCAGAAGACAACGTTTTTGGCTCTGAGTCAGAATGGGCCATTCTGCGTCTAAAGAGTGGAAACTTTTTATAGAAATTTTGTTACATTTACTAAATACCAGAGGTATAAAAGTTAATAGCTCTCAGATAGCTAGATTTTTACATTTTGTCCAAGAACAATGCCCCTGGTTTTCCGAAGAAGGGACTGTAAATTTACACACATGGAACAAGGTCAGGGAACAGTTAAAAACTTATGATACTCTCTGTGGACCTGAAAGGGTTCCTGTGGACACATTTGCTATTTGGAATATAATTAGAGATGCTTTAGACCCTCCACATGAGGGCTCCAAATTAAACACCATTCTTTCTAAAACACATTTGAATGATCCTGATGAGACTACTCCTTTACCCCCAAACCTCAGTCTCCACCACCTTCAAATCCTTATGTTGCAGCAGCCGCTGCTAAAGCAGATTCTAGTACTGATTGGCTCGCTAGTGGTGATGAGGCTGATTTGGAGGAAGAAGCATTTAAATATGGGCAGGAAAAGGAAGGCAAGGATCTTCTTAATGCTAATTCCTTTATAAGTCCTTGTAATGATCGTCCTCCCAAAGAAAATAAGGATAAGAAACCCCCCAAATCTATAAAGTTTCTGCCTCCTCCTCCAAACTGTAAGAAATTCTAATCTTTCTCAGCCTCCAGCATTAAAAGGCAGTTATAGACCACCAGGCAAGATGCCTCCCTCACAGCTGACTAAAGCTAAACAGCAAGCACTAGAAGAGGGAGATGTAGATTTTTTCTTGTGCTTTCCAATCCTATATGGACCTTTTGAAGATCATGATTCCTCTGATGAATCCCCTAACTGGACTCCAGGGTCCTATAAGTTGTTGAAGGAGTTAAAGGCTGCTTGCACTCAATATGGGCCTCTGGCTCCATATACTCTAACCTTGGTAGATTCTTTAACCAACCATTGGATGACTCTCTGTGATTGGGTACAGGTGGCAAAAAGTTGTTTATCTGGAGGAAACTATTTGCTTTGGAAGGCAGAATTTGAGGACTTAGCCAGACAGGCTGTTAAGAAGAACAGGAAGAAAAAAAAAAAAAAAAAAAGAAGAACAGGAAGAGTAGATGTGCTGAGCCTATTACTCAAGACATGTTACTTGGCTCAGGGGAATGGGCAGAAACCCAAGAACAACTAAGACTCCCAAAAGAAGCTCTAAGGCATATTAATCAGGCAGCAATTACTGCCTGGAGATCTTTGCCAATGAGTGGGGGAAGTACCTCGTCTCTGAGAGACATTAAGCAGAGACCAGATGAAGCCTATGAGGACTTTGTCTCTAGGTTAGTGACAACAATTGGCAGACTTATTACAAATGAAGAGGTAGCAGAACTGCTTACCAAGCAGTTAGCCTTTGAAAATGCAAATTCTATCTGCCAGGCTTTGTTGAGACCCATTAGAAAAACAGGAAATGTTACTGATTTTATCAGAGAGTGTGCAGATGTCGGCCCTGCCTTTGTGCAAGGAGTAGCCATAGCTGCGGCTTTGAAAGGGGAAACCTATTCTCAGTTTATGCAGGGTTATGTTGGCAATGGAAATAAGAAACCTCAAAAACAAGGAAGTAATGCGAACAATGGTGTCTGTTTTCACTGCCAACAGCCAGGTCATTTTTTCAAACAATGTCCTCAGAAAAACTCAGTTATTATTCTTTCTCAATCTTCTCCTGCTAAAAATCTTCCAAAGACCATTTGTCCTCGGTGTCAAAAAGGATATCATTCGGCTAAAGACTGTAAATCTAAATTTCATAAAAATGGTATTCTTCTGCCCATGGATTCAGGAAACGGGATGAAGGGGCCAGCATCCAGGCCCCAGACAACAGTAGGGGTGTCAACGTTGAACCCATTCATTCCCTTCGTCCCGTCACAGAACTCTTTAGAGCACAACACACGGGGAGTGCAGGATTGGACCTCAGTGCTTCCACCTCAACAATATTGACCTCAGATATACCTCCCGTAAAGATGCCCACAGGAATTAAAGGTCCGTTGCCTGTGGGCATAGTGGGTTTAATAATTGGAAGAAGTTCCACTTCCATGCAGAGAATTAATGTGATACCTGGGGTTATAAACTCAGATTTTATGGGGGAAATTCAAATTATGCTTTTAGCTCCTACTAAAACTATTCAGATTATGAAAGGTCAAAGGATAGTCCAACTACTTCTTCTCCTTTATAAAACTATGGGAAAAATGGTACCTACTGAACCTAGAGGGGTAGCAGAAGTTAGATCTAGCAGTACAGCCTTTATGATTCAAGAAATCTCAGCAAAAAGAACTTTACATACAATATTAGTACAAGGTGTTCCAATTCAGGGACTTTTAGATACGGGTGCAGACGTATCCTGTATTGCTGGGAAAGATTGGCCGCCTTATTGGCCAACCCATCAAGCCTCAACTTCCCTAATGGGGATAGGCAAATTGCCCTCTGTGGCTAAGAGTTCTCAGATACTTACCTGGAGAGATCAAGAAAATTCAGGCACCTTTGTTCCTTATGTTATTCCATCTATTCCCTTTTCCCTTTGGGGAAGGGATATTTTGGAGCAGATGGGTATGGCTACTATATAGCCCAGATAGCAAGGTTTCTGGACAAATGCTGCAAATGAAATCAAATCCTCTGAAAGGTCTAGGGAAAAAGGATGATGGTATTCTTGATCCAGTAGATGCCTCTCCAAAAATGGATCGATCCAGCCTTAGATTTTCAAATTTATAGTTGCAGCCATTGTTCAGAAAGCAGCAGACCCCATAACTTGGAAAAGTGATTCTCTAGTTTGGATTGAACAATGGCCTTTGACTACAGAGAAAATTGACTGCTGCAAAAAATTTAATTCAAGAGCAATTGGATACAGGTCATATTGAGCTTTCAAATAGTCCTTGGAACTCACCCATCTTTGTTATTAAAAAGAAATAAGGAAAATGGAGGCTGCCGCAGGGTGTAAGAGCCATTAATGCTACCATGGATGATATGGGGGCCTTACAACCAGGGCTTCCCTCTCCAGTGGCTATTCCCAAAGGATACAATATAATTGTTATTGACTTACAAGATTTTTTTTTTTACTATCCTTCTGTATTCTGCAGATTGCAAAAGATTTGCCTTTAGCCTACTCTCTGAGAATTTAAAACCTTATCAGAGGTATCAATGGAAAGTTTTGCCTCAAGGCATGAAAAATAGTCCCACCCTATGTCAAAAATATGTTGATGCAGTGTTACAATTGATCAGGAAAAATTATCCTGAGGTATATATAATCCATTATATGGATGATATACTGCTAGCCCATCTGGATAGAGCCTATTTACAGGAAGTTCTAACTGAAACTGTTGAAAATCTTCAAAAGAATGGCCTAAGAGTAGCCCCAGAAAAAAATCCAAGTTAATCCTCCTTACTCATATTTAGGAAGGATAATTGAGACTCAGACAGTTACTTTTCAGCCAGTTCAACTGAATACTAATAATCTTTCTACTTTAAATGATTTTCAAAAACTACTTGGAGACATTAATTGGATAAGACCTTATTTGAAATTAACTACAGCCGGGTTGTCTCCTTTGCCGTTCTGCAAAGAAATTCTGATCCTATGTCTCCTCGGAGTCTAACTCCTGAGGCTGAACCAGCCTTAAAATTAGTAGGGAAGGCAATCCAATCATGTACTTTAATTAGGCTGGATTATTCATGACCTTGGAGTCTTATTATTTTACAAACTAAAATTTCTCCTGCCTGCTTCTGGCAGGGGGGACCCATGGAATGGTTACATTTACCCTCTATCCCTAAAAAATATTGGCCTCCATTCTTCATTTGGTATCCCTATTGATAATTAAGGGGCGAAAGCATAGTAAGGAGCTATTTGGAAAGGAAACTTCGGACATTGTCATTCGTTACTCAAAACAGGAATTTGAATTTCTTTTGATGGAAGATGAAGAATGGCAAATAGCCTTGATGAGTTTTACAGGGCAGATTCTCTTTCATCTCCCCAAACATCCCTTTTTACAATTTTGTCAACTACATATAAAAATTTTTCCGAGTTTATTCTCAGTTCAACCTTTGGAAAAGGCCACATTAGTGTTCACTGATGGATTCTCAAATGGGCTTGCCACAATAGTCATTCATAAAGAAGAAAACTTTTATACTCATCAGTTATGTACTGGGGAAACTTCTGCTCAAAAGGCTGAACTTTGTGCTGTGATTCATGCTTTCACCCTTTTAAAAGATCAGCCTTTCTGTTTATATTCAGATTCACTTTATGTGGTTAGACTTTTTCCCCATATTGAGACTGCAGTAATTCCTACACATTAATCCACTATTACTATCTTACTTTCAAAATCACAAGCTATGCTTTCATCCAGAACTTTGCTCTTTCATATAGTTCACGTAAGAGCTCATTCTAGTTTACCAGGACCTCTGGTCTCAGGAAAACGCTCAGCCAGTACACTCACTAAAGAATACATTGGTTTCCTCTCTGAATCAAATGAAGAACAGGCTACTAGGTCACATAATCTGCATCATCAAAATTCTAATGCTCTCAGGTTACAATTTGGTCTTACTCAAGAAGCCGCTAGACAAATTGTTAAAAATTGTTCAGTCTGCCCTACGACTTATGCCTACTTCAACTCCAGTTGGGGTAAATCCAAGGGGACTTAAACCAAATAGCCTCTGGCAGATGGACGTCACTCACGTCCCATCTTTTGGAAAACTTGCCTTTGTGCATGTTACAGTAGATACCTTTTCATGTGTTGTGTGTGCTTGCCTCTGCCAGATCTGAGGAAGCTTATAAAGATGTGGTACAACATTTATTTTTACGTTTTTCTTATATGGGAATGCCTAAACATATTAAGACAGACAATGGCCCAGCTTATACCTCCAAGGCATTTGCATCTTTCTGTAGCCAATTTCAAATTGATCATACAACTGGCATTCCCTATAACCCAGAGGGACAAGCCATTGTTGAAAGGACACATCAAATTCCGAAAGCACAAATTTAAAAACTCCAAGATGGACATTTTTAACATAATTCTCCTTATCATATCTTAAATCATGCTATGTTTGTGCTGAATTTCCTTAATGTAAATTCTGATGGAGAAACTCCGATGTCAAGACATTGGAGAAGTAATATCTCCCCCAAACCAATGGTTAAGTGGAAGGATGTCCTTACTGGACAATGGAAAGGACCAGATGTCTTGTCAACTTGTGGGAGAGGATTTGCTTGTGTGTTTCCACAGGATTCTGAAGCCCCCATCTGGATACCAGATCGTCTTATTCATCATGTCAATATCCAGGAAAAGAGGTCATAACGATGATGTTCGAGGAAATGGAAGGAAACCAGACAGCCACTTCAAGAAACCCAAGATCCTGTCGCCAAACTATGACTCAAATTTGGCCTTGCGGCTTAAATATTTAACTCTCAATATAAGCCCTCAGGACCACTCTTGTAGATGCCAGATTCGTCAGGCTACGTCAACCCAGAAGGTTTCTCCGCCTACTTGGGGACAAATTAAACAGCTCACTTCTACTGCTGAGCTGCTAGTGAGGGCTCAGGGCTTGGTGAAAGAAGCTGCTGTGATTTTTCTTGCTATACTTTCGATTCTGACTTGTCAGGTAGGATTCACTCATTCAGAAACCTTTTGGGCCTTTTTTCCTAATCTTCCTAACTTTCATACTGTTACTTAGGATAATGAGCCTATTAAGATTCATGTAAGTCAGTCTGGTCTTCTTGGTGGTCCTGGATTGCCTACTGTACCCTTTGAGATTCTTACTGCTGCTACAACTAGCTTTACCTTCTATGGTAAATCTCACTCTGTTCCTATATGTTTTACCTTGCCTTCGGTTTGGCCTTACTCTGTGCCTTTTCCTGGGTGCCTAAAAACTCAGGTGGCAGGGAAGATTATTGATCATGCTCAAGTTCGGAATCAGCATCAATTATGGATTCTTAAACTTCTAGTGCCGGTGTTCAAGTTTCTTCTCCTGTTTCTTATCCATTTAATGACTGTCACCGTGTATATAGTCCGCACCCGTCTGCTTTTCCTGATTGCCTTTCTTAGCAGGAAGAAATTCCTATGATTTTACGTGATCGAGAAGGTTTTTTCCCCACCTTGGATTGAGTGTATGTATGACTCCATTAACCCCTTATTGTTGTCTTCTCCTGTTTTACCTACTGTAAAGTTTATGGATTGGAGTCTTTCTGACCCCACTATTGGTTATAGAAATTATTATAAAAATGAGAGCAGTACTTATAAGTGGGATGATTCTTTCATTCCTCATCCTTTATTAATCAACAGAGTATCCCCAGCCTATGGATGGATATCTCCTATATTACATTCTGTATACAAAAATGTACATAAATATTAACCACTCCCATAGAAAGCTATAGCTTCTGCCATGCCTGTTACTTTGAAGAGACCCTCATCTATTCAAACTTATTCTAAATCTTGCATTCAGGCTCCTTATGACTTTTTAATTGCTACTGAATTCCGTCACGTTAGGATTCAAACTGATGGTGTATTAGTCCATACTTGCTGTAATAATTGTATTTTAACAAACTGCCTGCATAGTCAACTTGGAGCAAAATTCATAATTATTGTGAAACAACCTCCATATCTTATGGTGCACATGAATGTTACTGAAAATTGGTATGATAATCAAGGCCTTAAAGGCCTTGGAATTAGTAAGTAATAAATTGACCAGGACAAGACAGTTTATAGCTGCTTTAATTTTAGGAATTATTGCTTTAATTACTGTTATAACTTCTCTTACAGTTACTGCGATTGCTTTAAGTAAAGAAAAACATACTGCAACTTTTGCTGATAATCTTTCTAGGACTATAACTATGGCCTTGGCTACTCAATAACTGATAGATAAAACACTTAATGATAAGGTGGATGCATTAGAGGAAGCTGTACTTGCTATTGGACAGGAACTGCTAACCTTGAAAATTCAGTTATCTCTCAGGTGTCATGCAGAATATAAATGGATTTGTGTTACTCCTTTGCAAGTTAAAGACAACATATATTCAAGGGATAGGATTCAAAATCATTTATATAGGGTTTAGAATCATTCCGACTTTAGTATGGATATTACTCAGTTGCACCAAGAAATTCAAAATATAAATCAGGGATAACATGCTTTTAATGCTGAAAATGTTGACTCTGGTGTATTTAATAGCATATCAAGTTATGTAGGGCATTCTTCTTTTATAATTCTTCTCATTAATGCAGGAATAGCTCTCTTTATTTTTCTAATTGTTCTTTTACTCCTATCTATTATTTTCAGAATTCTTCAGAATAGTATTTCCTGTGTCTATATGGAATTCAAGACTTTTGCCTTAAGAAATGAACAAAGGGGAAATGCTGAAGATCAAAACTGGACAGGTCATCCCTGATGGCAAAGCACAGGGAAAAACCTGTGGGAAAGGACTGCAAAGCAGTCAGAAGAACCCCCAAAAGAATTCTTCTTCTCTGCTTAGTCTATGCCTTTTACTGTCACCTCCACTGTTAGTCTATTCTAGGGTTAATATGAAACCAGAATTGCCTAAAGTTCCCCCCTTCCTCCAAAATGGAATGTACCTAAATATCATGCCTGTCCCTTCAATAGGATGTTGTCTTATGCTTATTGTA
>NW_024083389.1:2655-7836 GCF_003009895.1 Hyaena hyaena | reverse complement strand
TTTTAAAAGAAGAGTCCACCCAGTGTTTGTAGCAAAATAGTAGACAGGTGACGAGAAAAGACTCTCCATCTTTTAAAAAAGTTTTTTTAAATTTTTTATTTATTTTTGAGAGAGAGAGAGAGATAGGAAGGGAGAGAGAGAGAGAGAGAGAGAGAACACAAGTGGAGGAGAGGCAGAGATAGAGGGAGACATAGAATCAGAAGCAGGTTCCAGGCCTGCGCTAATAGCACAGACCTCATTGACCAGGATATCATGATCTGAGCTCAAGTCAGTCGCTTAACCAACTGAGCCACCCAGGCACCCCTAGACCCTCTGCCATCTTAATCTCCACCTCCTGTCTCTAGGCTACATATGCCTACATGGTTCTGGGGAGCTGGGAGTGTGTTGAATTTGGAAGACCACTGAGAGAATTAGTGGCTGCAGGTCCTGACCCTCTCTGTGGGCCTGCAGGGTACCTGTCTGCTTGCCACACCCCTTTGGGAATTGTTTCCTACACTGTCCATCTTGTATTGTTAAATCACTGGTGAGCCAACTCTCCAACTGGCCTGATACCTTCCATTCCAGAAGATCCTCTCATTTTTAGCTTTTCAGTTACATCTGTTTATTCCTTCTTTACCTTTCTCCCAATTTTGAAAGTCTTTAATTTCCACTGGCTGGAAAGTTAAAGAAAGCATTGTCCCTGATGCATTTTGGCATCATTCTGGTTTCTTTGTTGGGGTGGGGCTTTGGGTCCCCTGGGTGGCTAAGACTCTGAGAGCCTTTTCACCCATGCTGGGAACCTGGAGCATACCTGCCTGTGAGCAGCTGGTTCCTGCCCGGGGCCCTGGGCAAGTGTGCTCTCCTTAAGGAAACTCCAGATCACCATGGGGGTCGCATTGCCTCCTCAGGCGAGTTGTACATTGGTGGCCAGGAGCACTTCTACCTGGAGACTCATTGCACCATCGCTGTCCCCAAAGGCGAGGCAGGGGAGATGGAGCTCTTTGTGTCTACACAGAACACCATGAAGACCCAGGTAGGTGTCCTGGGGAGTCAGCTCCAGGGCCTGGAGAGGGCACTGGGGAGCATCTGGAAGACTAGGAGTTGGTGATATGGGACATGGGAAGAGGGAGATCCCGGCTGGTCCAGTAGGGGATTTGAGGTTAGGGGTCCTTAGCCAGACCCTGTCAACCAATAAGTCGATGTCACTGAGTTGTTATGGAACCTTTCTTGGTGTCCTCATCCATAAAATTGGCTCGATAGGGTGTTGTTATGATTAGATGTTTACTACCATAGTAGTGCCTAATAAGTGTTGGCTTTTATTATTCCAGTGAGATATGCCCTTGGTCAAATCATAGCCGATCTCAGTCTCCTCATCAGTAAAGCATGGACAATGCATTTAGTGAGAGCCACACATAATGCTAAATTATCTGTGGCAGCTCAAATATTCTTCATTTCTCTATTGCTGGTAAGGTGACAGTGGTGGCTGGCAGTTTTGGCAGCTGGTCCAGTGCCCACAACTCACCCATTCCTGGCTAAATGGAATGAACTTTGGCTCTGAAAGTCTGCTGTGGCCAGCTGCTCACCTCATTGGTTAGAAACAAGTGTCTGAATTCAGTCTGCAGTGACTAATGAGTGTTTGACTCCAGCACCTGGAGCTCAAGGGCTGTCTGGGGAGGTGAAGGGGGATTCTGGAATCAAGGAATTTCAGAATTCACAGCAGTAATTAGCCTTGTGGATGGTGGGCAGGCTCTAGGTGAGGCTGAAGTAAGTCCAGATGATGTGTTCAGTGAAAGAAATTTTTCTTTTGTCCACAGAGCTTTGTTGCAAACATGTTGGGGGTTCCAGCAAACCGGATTTTGGTCCGGGTGAAGAGAATGGGAGGGGGCTTTGGAGGGAAAGAGACGCGGAGCACTGTGGTGTCCACGGCAGTGGCCCTGGCTGCGTACAAGTGAGTCTTCCTAGCCAGTTCAGGGAAGGAGACTAAGGTGGACTCTGCCAGGAAGGCTTTCTGGATTTTTCTCTTTTAGAAGTAGATTCCCCTTACTCTGAATTTTCATAGCCTTCTGTTTTTAGGACTCTTGGGCATCTGGGGGAGGGTAACACCACCTGTTTCTTTGTGTTTGATGCATGGGTCCATGTTTTGTCTCCCCTGGCTGGCTGTGAGGGCTTTAAAGGCAAGGGCATACATCATATCCTCATATTCCCCATGTGTCCAGCACAGTAACTAGACAGCAAAGCAGCCCTGCCCCAGGTCTGCTTGGGTGCCACGTGGAAAAAGAAGTCTCTAGGCTGTTTTCATCCCTGAAACCCAAGGATGGGGCTGTTGCAGAGGCTCCCAGTGTTCTAACCCTCTGATGTTTCCCTTTAGGACTGGTCGCCCTGTGCGCTGCATGCTGGATCGTGATGAGGACATGCTGATAACTGGTGGCAGACACCCCTTCTTAGCCAGATACAAGGTTCTATATGTCGGGAGCTATGCTGGGGGCAGGAGGGGAAGTGCCATCTCACTGGGAAACCTAGAGATCCCAGCTATCCTGGGATGTACTCTTAACATTTTCCATGACTACCTGTAGAAGTTCAAAGAAGAAATAGCAATGAGAAAAATTTCAATTGGCCAACAGCAACATATAGGGGGGAAGCTGGTGGCCACCTCCCAAGTGAGGGTGCAATGTGGTGTTTACGCCTTTCGTGAATTTTCTCTGTCCCATATCAAGTTTTTCTCCACTCAGGCTCAGAAGTATGATTTTTCAGCAGCCCTGGGGTAAATCCATCCTGCAGAATGACTTAATGTCAATATGTTCACAGCCTGATATAAAAACCAGAATGACTACTCAGTAATTTACAGTGAGAAATAAAAGTGCCAGGTTGTTAGGGAGAGGACCTGCTCCATATGTAGCAGTCCCTTTTCTGAGCGTCTGTGGATGACCATGCATCCCGTCCCTCTAAACACCAGTATAACCTGACCGATTCCAGTCAAGGAGCCCTTTCTCTCCATGATCTGGTTTTGAACATTCCCCTTTGGCCTCTTGTCATTTTGTTTCATGGTTGAACTTCCCCAAAGGCATGATATTTCCCTTATTCCCAAAATCCTGTGGTCCCGAAGAAGGTCCCAGGTCCTCACTTATGAAATGGACTGTAAAATTTTTCTCATGGCTATGTAAGGTCAGGGATATGAAAGCACATTCCTGTTTGTTCTGGCTTGCTGGTCAAAAGGTGTGGGGCGCCTGTCTGGTGTCTCTCTGTTTCTCTTCCCAGCTTTCCCCTCTCTGCCCCCTCAGTCCCTCTCATAGAACCAGAGGCAGTGTAGGTAGAAGGAAGGGGGAGCATGGGGAGGAGGTGTGTACCAGGTCCAGGACCCATGGAACATCACTGGAGAGATGTTAGCTTCCTCTCTGCTCAACATGGTAAGCTCTGGTGACCTTGTTTTTATGGTGTGATGTCTTGTTCTCTTTCCTTCTGCTCAGTAGCATAAGTGGGAGGGGATGATTAGGGATAGGCAGAGGAAGGGGACTATTGAGAAATCACCCTCGTTTTTGTCAGGTTGGCTTCATGAAGACCGGGAAGGTGGTGGCTCTGAAGGTGGAGCACTACAGCAATGCAGGGAACACCATGGATCTCTCCCAGAGTGTGAGTAGGATGCACCCCTACATGTTGGGGGTGACTGGGAGGTCAAGGGCGGGCCCAACAGCCACACAGACACGGGCCTCCTCACTTACTGCCTGTGACTATTATAGCGGCCTCCCCATTGGTGCCCACCTTCAGGATCTCCACTCTTGATTAATATCCTAAACACAAAGATAAACCTATTACTTTAATCATTGGAAATTCTTCCTTTGGGGTGTTGGGGTGGCTCAGTCAGTTAAGCATCATTGGATTTCAGCTCAGGTCATGATCTCATGGTCTGAGATTGAGTCCTATATTAAATACATACATACATACATACATACATACATACATAAATGAAATCCTTTCATATTTTTCAAGATATTTTGCCAAGCAAGGAAAGTCATTTACAACATTTTATGCAGAGTATGGTGGCATTGTGTGTGTATGTAAAATGAAAACATACATCTATAATACATATTTATGTATTATATGTATATGTATTATAGATATAATGATGTGCATAGAAAATTCCAAAAAGAACATACACTAAACAATGGTTGGATGGAATGAAGGGGGGACTCCCTGTCATTTTCTGTGTAACACATTTTTGTGATGTTTGAATTTTATGTAATGAATGTCTTCTTCTTTTTTCTTTTTTTGGTAATAACAGTTTCACTGAAATATACAATTTAATGGTTTTTAGCAAATTTAAAGAATCATGTAACTATTATCATAATGTAGGTTTTGAACATTTCCATCACCTGAAAGTGATCTCTTGCAGTCACTCCTATTCTCACCCCCTGCCCAGCCCAGACATCCACCAACCTACTTTCTGTCTTTATAAATTTTCCTCTTATAGTTCATTCATATAAATAGACTCATATACTATGGAATCTTTTGTCTTTGGCTTTTTTCCTCAGGAATAATTTTTATTTATTTATTTATTTATCTATTTATCTATCTATTTATTTATTTATTTAAAGTTTTATTTATCTAAGTGATCTCTACACCCAGCTCAGGGTTTAAACTCACAACCTTGAGATCAAGAGTTGCACACTCCTCTGACTAAGCCAGCCAGGTGCCCCTCAGAAAATGTTTTAAGATTCATTAGTCCTTCATTCTTTTCTGTTGATAATATTTCATTATACAAATAGACCATATTTTGTTTTCTACTTTTTAACTTTTATGGATAAGGCTACTTTGAACATTCTCATACTAGTCTTGGGTAGACATGAAATTTTGTGCATTTTTGTTAACTTTTTGTTAATTTTGAAATTAACAGTTACCTTAATAGGTCATTGGGATAAAGAAATGTACTTGTGATGAGTACCGGATGTTGTATGTAAGTGTTTATTTTATTTTTTTTTATTTTTTTTTTTACAAATAGTTTATTGTCAAATTATTTTCCACATAACACCCAGTGCTCATCCCCACAAGTGCCCTCCTCCATGCCCATCCCCCCCTCCCCCCCACATCCATCAGTCCTCAGTTTTTGTCAGCATTCAAGAGTCTCTCATGGTTTGCCTCTCTCCCTTTCCCCCACCATTTCCCCCCTTCTTATCCCAATGACCTATTAAGCCCATCCTCCAACCTACT
>NW_024083389.1:0-1377 GCF_003009895.1 Hyaena hyaena | reverse complement strand
CAGAAAAATAGGAAAGAAAGTACAACAAAATTCAAGGACTAGTCCAGGAAACCCAAATAATAGAAGTTTCAGAGAGAAAGAATGGAAACTAGATCAGAGGAAACGATCAAGAAGTAACTCAAGAAATCACCCCAAACGAATGGGCATACAGTTTAAGATTAAAAGATCCCATCTAGTAACAAGCACAATGAAGGAATGCTGAGTTACATCAGTCCGAACTTGGAGAAACCTGGAGATAGAGGTTTTACTACTCGCCGGGAGGAGAAAAACACAAGTATTTCCAAGAACTGGAAGGACATTGATTGGATTTGTCTATACTGGAGAGCTCCAGTGCACTCCTAAAAAGCCTTCAGAATGCTGAGGGAAACTGCAAAACCTATATCCAACCCAGAATCCTATATATGTTCAAATCATTAATTAAGGGGGAGAATTCAAGAAGGACATTTGAGATATGCAAGTTTCAAAGGTGTACCCCAGGAAGTATTTGACCTTTATTTCCCATACAACTTCAATGGGAAAAGATACTACTTTAAAAAGAATTCAGGGGCACCTGGATGGCTCAGTTGGTTAAGCATTCAACTTCGGCTTAAGTCACAATCTTAGGGTTTGTGAGTTTGTGCCCCGCATGGGGCTCTGTGCTGACAGCTCAGAGCCTGGAGCCTGCTTCAGATTCTCAGTCTCCCTCTCTCTCTGCCCTCCCCAACTTGTGTTCTGTCTCTCTCTCTCACTCAAAAAATAAAAAACAAACATTAAACAAAATTAAAAATAAGTCAAAAAAATCACCTATTTTTTTCATAGAGGCAGGTGACCAGTCCTAACTGGGGAGTCTGGGAAGGGCTTCCCCAGGGAGGTGCTGAATGAGGATGTTAGTAGGTGGGTAAGGTGAGGGGTGGGGGACATGTCAGGTGAAAGGAAAATGTAGTCAGAAGAGAGGATAAAAAATATATTGGGGAAAAGTCGTAAAGAGTCTTAAGTTCCATGCTGAAATATGTATGGACTTTACTCCAAAGAGAATAAGTGTCATTTTTAAGCAAGAGTTTGACCTGAAATGAACTTATATTTTAGTTTGAGGCAGAGATTAGAGGAGGGAAAGACACAGAGGTCAGGAGTCCAGTAAGGAGGCTGTTGCAGGACCAGGGAAGATATAATTTGGGCCCGAGAGGGGCAGTGACCAGTGGGACTGGGAAAGGCAAGGATGGATGCAGGCCTCAACTTCTCTTTTTTTTTTTTTAAATATTTTTATTTATTTCTAGGAGAGAGAGAGACAGCGTGAGCAGGGGAGGGTCAGAGAGAGAGGGAGACACAGACTCTGAAACAGGCTCCCGGCTCTGAGCTGGCAGTCAGCACAGAGCCCGACGCGGGGCTCGAACCCACGAA
>NW_024083388.1:0-7846 GCF_003009895.1 Hyaena hyaena | reverse complement strand
CTGAGCTAGCTGTCAGCACAGAGCCTGATGCAGGACTCGAACCCACGAACCATGAGAAGGTCACCTGAGCTGAAGTCAGACGCTTAACCGAGTCAGAGTTCAGATATTTCTTTATATCAGTATTAAGGCATTTTTTAACTGCAAATATTACACCCTTAAATTTAATAAAGACGTTGCATCACAGGAAATATTTCAGAACAGTTATGTTCATATTCAGAACAATAATTTTTATTTATAACATTTTGGTTTGAACTGTATCTTAGACTGAGTTTTAAACTGTTTAAGACCCATACTAAACCTTTTATGAAAAGTATGTGTTGCAGTTAATGTAACTCTTAGGCAAATATTTGAAACTATATTGTAATTTTAAAATTTTAAATAATATTTTTACTGTATTCAAGACAATTACAGTTGATCAAAAGTGGAGCATGCATTTGTGTATGTCGATCTTGATTTTTATATATTAAAAAATTTTTAAATGTTTATTCATTTTTGAGAGAGAGAGGCAGAGCACAAGTTGGGGAGGGGCAGAGAGAGAGAGGGAGACACAGAATCTGAAGCAGGCTCCAGGCTCTGAGCTGTCTACACAGAGACCTATGCAGGGCTCCAACCCACGAACTGTGGGTTCATGACCTGAGCTGAAGTTGGAGGCTTAACGGACTGAGCCACCCAGGCACCCCGGTCAATCTTGTTTTTACTTTGGCCTCGTATAAAGGGAAACTAATTCCATAGTTATCAAACTCCACTCACTATTCAACTTTATTATCAGGTTTCTATGATTGTTCATACTAAGACCCATTCTTTCCAATTTCCATTAATTTTTATTCACTAGCCTAATAAATATTTGCCTACAAAACCATTCATTTATGAATCACACAGTCTGTGTTACGTTTCAAATCTAAAATTAAACAACAACAAAAACCCTACATTATGAAAGAAAATATTTTATGAAAATGTTGGAAGTTCAGAGGTAGAGTAGATTTGAGGTTTGTTTTATGCTAGTGACTTAGTGCTGTCATTGATGTTTTGATTTTTTTTTCATTCCTCCTACTTACCTTCTCAGGAATTAACAGTATCTTAAACTCCCCATGATCACAAGATGTCTGCTTTATCTTCAGAGACTGCATGTTTTTCATCCAAGTTCAAAAAGATTTTGCCGTTCTTCCCAAACATCAAACCGAAGTGCTGATTTGCACTCTGAATTAAAGTATTTGGCCCTCTCCCCACACCTATCACTATTGTCTCTGGTATGATGTGTACATAGTTGACAATTGGCTTCAACCTGGTCTGCTCACCATTTCTCAACTGTGGCAAGGCATTAAAACTTTCCTCATTTTATGCCAATCAGAACACATTTCTGGATTTGAGGGTAGAATAACTACCCTCCCCACTCCCTCTCCCCCCAAAAAAATCCCTCATGGCTAACATTCAATGGAAGTAGAGGGGCTAAATCATGAATGTAAAAGGAGATTGCTCAGTCTAATTTTTTAAATTTTTAAAAATGTTTTATTTATTTCTAGGAGAGAGAGAGAGAGAGACAGAGTGAGCAGGGGAGGGTCAGAGAGAGGGGGAGTCACAGACTCTGAAACAGGCTCCAGGCTCTGAGCTGGCAGTCAGCACAGAGCCCGACGCGGGCCTTGAACCCATGAATCGCGAGATCATGATCTAAGTGAAAGTCGGATGCTTAACCGACTAAGCCACCCAGGCGCCCCTGCTCAGTCTAATTTTTAATATTAACTTTTCATTCATGAACTAAACTTGCTCAAGTCCATGCTCCTGATTACTTATTCCTGGATTTGATTTTATAATAGTTTGCTTTAGATTTTTACATTTATGTTAATAAGTGAGATTAGTATGTAGTTACCTTTTATTCATGAATACCTGGTCAAATATCATTTTCTTGGAAGATTTTTTGTAAGATTGAGATTATATCTTCCCTGAGTGTTAGAATCTACTAGTAAGCACCCCACATGTATTTTTTTTTGAGGGAAGATGTTTCCATTGCTAATTAATTTTGTATAATAAATGTTTATTTAACTTTTTAATTCTGTTGCATCATTTTTAGAAAATTATATTTTTCTAAGAATTTATCTTTCAAATGTTTCAAAATTTATTCTTACAGTCTCCATTATTTTAATGTCTCTATCATTTGCTCTGATACCTGTTTTCATTCCTGACATTGGCTATTTATTTGTACCATCTCTGTTTTTGTCTTTTTATAGGACCAAAATGATCATCTTTATTTTATATTTGCAATTCAAAACTATATTATTTTCTTCTTCTTTCATTAGTTTTCTTTTTGTTTTAGTTTATTTATTTTGAGAGAGAGAGAGCATGAGCATGAATGGGGGGTGGGGGGGCAGAGAGAGAGGGAGAGAGAGAATCCCAAGTAGGCTCTGCACTATCAGCGTGGAGACCAATGTTGTGCTCAAACCCACCAACCATGAGATCATGACCTGAGCCAAAACCAAGGGTCTGATACTTAACCGGCTGAGCCACCCAGGTGCCCCTTGTTAGTTTTCTATCATTGTTACAACAAATTCTCACAAATTTAGTGGCTTGAAACAACATTAACTTGTTATCTTAAAATCTAGCAGAGCTAAACTAAAGCAAGATGTCCACAGAGCTGTGGTGCTTTCTGGGGGCTGTAGGGGGCATTCTTTCTTCCATTTTTCCAGCTTCTGGACATTGCTCACTGTCCTTAGTGTTTTAGCACCCTCCCTCCATCTTCAAAGTCAGCAATGTTAGCGAAAATCCTCATACTGCATTACTTTCACCTCAGTTTCTGCCTTCTACTTCTTTTAAGGACTCTTATAAATATATTTGTCCTACTTCAGATAGCACAGGATACTTTTCCTATTTCAAGTCAGCTGGTTAGCTCCTCAATTTATTTGCAATCTTAATTCCGTTGCTATACAGCTTAATTTTGCAGGTTTTTGTGGATTGAGATGTCGACATCTTTAGAAAGCCCTTATTGTGCTTTTCACCTACTTTTTATTTTTCTTCTTTTGCTCTTTTTTTTTTAAGTGTTTTAATTTACTTTTGAAAGAGAGAGAGAGAGAGAGAGAACATGTGCATGGAGGAGGGACAGACAGAGAGAGGGAGAGAATCCCAAGCAGGTGCCATGCTATCAGCACAGAGCCCAATGCAAAGCTCAAACTCACAAAATGTGAGATCATGACCTGGACCAAACCAAGAGTTAGACAATTAACCCACTGAGCCACCCAGGCACCCCTCTTCTTTTACTACCTTTCTGAGATAAAGGTTTCATTCATGAACTTTCAGCTTTTCATATATTCTAAGTTGTGTCTTTAAAGTATTTTGGTATTAAGGTGAGCACCTGGGTGGTTCAGTTGGTTAAGCCTCCAACTTTGGCTCAGGTCATGATCTCATGGTTTGTGAGTTTGAGCCCCGTGTCAGGCTCTGTGCTGACAGCTCAGAGCCTAGAGCCTGCTTTGGATTCTGTGACTCACTCTCTCTCAGCTTATTCTGTCTCTCAAAAAATAAATAAATGTTAAAATAAATTTTAACTATTTTGGTAGTAAGATAAAGCTGGTCTCATACTATGAGTTATAAAGTACCCCTTCTCTAGCTTCTGAAAAATATTGTAGGAAATTAGTATAATTTCTCTTTCTTAAATGTTTAGTATAATTCACCAGTTTTCCCTTCTGGGCTGCTGTTTTCTGTTTTGCAAGGTTGTTCATTATTGATTTAATTTTTTAATAGATATAAGCCTATTCAGATTGTTTATATTTTCCTCTGTAACTTTTGGCAAATTGTATCTTTCAAGGAATTGGTCCATTTTATCTAGGTTGTTAAATTTGCAGACATAGTGTTATTCATAGTATTCCTTTATTATCCATTTTATGTCCATAGGATTTGTAATGTTGTTTCCTCTTTCATTTTTGATAATAGAAATGTGTGTCTTTTTTTTTTTTTTTTTTAGTTAGCCTGGCTGGTGGCTTATCAATTTTATTGCTCTTTCCAAAGTATCAATTTTTGCTTTTGCTGATTTCCTGTTTCCAATTTCATTGATTTATTCTCTAATTATTCTTATTCTTTTTCTTTTTTCATTTACTCTTTATTTCTAGTTTCCTGAGGTAGAAACTCAGATTATTATTGCTTTTAGATCTTTCTTTTCTAATATATGCTTTCAATGCCATACACTCGCCTCTCAGTACTACTTTCACTGAGTCCCACAAATTTTGACAAGTTGCGTTTTCATTTTCATTTACTTCAAAATATCTTTAAATTACTGTTGAGGGGCACCTGGGTGGCTCAGGAGGTTAAGCGTCCAACTCTTGATTTCGGCTCAGGTCATGATCTAACAATTTGTGGGATGAAGCCCCACATTGGACTCTGCGCTGACAGCATAGGGCCTGCTTGGAATTCTCTCTCCCTCTCGCTTTCTCTCTCTTTCTCTCAAAATGAATAAAATTTTAAAAAACAAATAAATTCCTGTTGAGATTTCTTCTTTGACCCCTGCATTATTTATAAGTGTGTTCCGTGTATTTTGCAATTCTCCAATTATCTTTCCATTCTTGATTTCTAGTTTAATTCCACTGTGGTCGAAGAGCAGATATTATGTGGTTTCCTTTTTTTTTTTTTATTTTTAAGATGCGTTTTATGGTCCCAAATATGGTTTACATTTGTGAATATTCCCTGTGAGCTTGAGAAGAATATGCATTCTGCTGTTGTTTGATGAAGTCATCTGTACATGTCACTTGCATTCAGTTGATTGATGGTGTTGTTGAGTTCCACTATATCCTTACTGATTTCCGTTGCTGAATCTATTTGTGATACGGGGATGTTGATTTCTCCAGCTACGACACTGGATGCATCTGTTTCTCCTCTATCAGTTTTTCCCTCATGTAGTTTGATGTTTAGTTGTTAGGTATATATAAATCGAGCATTATTATGTCTTCTTGTAAGGTCTCTAAAAGGTTTTCTTGACCTTTTTATTATTATGTAATGCCTAATGCCCTTATTTGTTGGAGGTAGGGTTAATAATGCCCTATTATTTTTTTAAAGCTAATGTATGCAAGCAGGTAGGAAAAAATTAAATCCATTAATTTGTAAATGGAAAAATAAATGTGATATGTCCATACAATGAAATATTCAGCAGTGAAAAGACATAAAGCCTTTCTTTCTCCCTTGTAACTTTTCTTACTTTGAATATGTTCTGTTTGAAGTTAATATAGCACTACTGCTTTCTTCTGAATAGTGTTAGCATGGCAGGGTTTTTCTCCATCAGTTTAATCTATATGTCTTCATATATAAAGTGAGTTTCTTTTAGACAACATACAGTTGTACCCTGCTTTTTGATCCATTCTGACAATTTCTGTCTTTTAATTGGTGCATGAAGACTATTTACTTTCAAAGGGATTACTGATAGAGTGGATTAATATCTATCATATTTGTTGTTTTATTTCTTGCCCTTGTTGTTTTTATTTTTGTCTTTCACTCTTTTTTTTCCCTTTTGTGGTTTTAATTGAGCTTTTATATAATTCCATTATCTCTTCTTTCCTAACATCTTAGTTATACTTCTTTCACCCCTCCTTCTTTAGTGGTCATCCTGGAATTTGCAGTAGACTTTAACAACTAATCCAAGTCCAGTTTCAAATAACATTATGCTACTTCATGAATAATGTATTTTATAATAACAAAATAATCCTAATTCTACCTTTCCATTGTTTGTATAATTTCTGTCATGTATTCTGCTTACATAAAACCATGCATCTGTAGTTTGATATATGACAATAATTTGTGGAAATTCTCAGTCATTACTTCAGATATTTCTTTGGTCCCTTTCTTTCTTCTTCTGGTATTTCTATTATTTATGTTATATCATTTGTATTTGTCGTGCTATCTTTGGATTTTCTTTTCTTTGTCTTGTCTTTTTTTTTCTACCTTCCTTCCTTCCTTCTCTCTTTCTCTATTTCTTTCTCTTTCTGTTGGATTTGTACTCTTTGCTTTTCAATTTTTGTGATTTCCATTGAAATTCCTTCCAACACAGATAGTCTTTCTTCAGCTGTGTCCATCAAACGCTTTCTTCATTTTTGTTATGGTGCTTTTATTCTCTATCATTTCTTTTTCATTCTTTTTAAGATTTCCATGTTTTGCCTGCATTACCCATCTGCTCTTGCATGCTGTCTATCTTATCCATTAGGAAGACTATAGCTGACTGAAATTGAGCATTTCCCTTCCCCATGTTATTTAGGCTGTGAAAGCACCCGTACAAGTGAGGCTCTGGGTAACTAATTTCTCCTGAGGGCATGCTTTGTTAAGAATACTGTTAAGAATACTGCTCCAGAGTATTTCCTAATGGTTCCTCTTCTACCCCAGAAGATGCCAAAAGCATCAAGAGGATTTTTCTTAGATATTTATTGTGAGGTCCTGATTAAGCTCCCATATATAAAAATTACAAAGTTGGGGAGCCTCCCTGTGTCTAGGAACCCCTGGAATTTCATTCTTTGTTGTTTATTTGTTTTACCTCTCAGGGATATCCACACTGAACCTCCTTTGTCATTTATAGTTCAGGTTTTCTGTGCTGGTCTTGGTTCCCATGACAGTTTCTGCCTATCACTCTTATTCTAGTAAGCCATGACTCCCCGTATTCAATCTTGGGGGTTGCAATTTGCCCTGTGTCCTTCCCTGTCTTGTAGATCCAAGGAGAGTTACTAAATTTTCTATCTGTTCAGTTTTTTTTTTCTTGCTGTTAGGACAGAGTGTAAGCTCCCAGGCAACTTATATGCAGAACTGGAGGTTATTTATTTTTATGGAGGAATTCATCCAAGTGATATTTTGTCTTCATGTGTCATATCAAGAAGCACAGGATGCCAATTTTTCTCATTTTTAGTAATGATAACTTTTTGGGTGATGTCTGCCAGCTTTCTCCACTGTAAAATTACTATTTTGTCCTTTGTACTTAATAAGGAATATTATGGTAAGATACACTGGCATAACGTAAATATCCTGTTTTTTATTGTATTTTTGCCCATTGATTTTAGCATCTATTGATAAAATAATTATTCCTGTCGACTTGGCAAAGGGTGACTTTTCTATTTCAATCCTTCCTATGTTTACTTGGAATATTCTATAAGAAAGAGGTATCTATTCATTCTGTTTATTCATTCTGTTTATTTATATCAGTATGACCTCATGGAAATTTGTTTTCTATGGATCATAATTTATTACTACCATTATTTGTTCCCTAATTGTCCCATATTTGAGCACTAGGAAACATCTTTGAGTTGGCATATGGGACACAATCTCTTCAGCAATATTAAAGAGGAGAGTAAGAGAGAGATGGAGAGAGAACATGCACATACTAGGGGTGAAGAACAAGAGCCAGAGAGAAAAGGCACTTAGCTAGGACTTTTTTGTGCATGGAAAATTAGCTGCGTATACTGCTTGCATCAAAGTAAAGGACTTGATCTGGTGAAAAGATGAAGGTGACTAACGGTTATACAAAATATAGTATCATAAAATGCTTTCCAAATGAAAGGAACCAATAAGTGATACAATATGGTTGGAGAGAAAACTATAAATTGATGGTATTCAGAATTATACATTTTAATGTTCTTTATGATTCTTGAGTAAAAATATAATTGCTTTAAATTAATATCTGACGATTTGGGTTTTTCTGTGTATGTTTCCTTAATCTACTAGTTGACTAATCCAAGAAGAGTTCTAATAGAAACCAAAGTGGATAAAGTAAATCAGTCAATCACAATGAAATCTACAATCGTGGAGGCTGGGAAAGATGGCGGAGAAGTAAGGAGCTCCGTACTTGCACTCGCGCCCATACATCACACAGAAAAGATCCGAAGACATTGGAAACCTT
>NW_024083387.1:0-7852 GCF_003009895.1 Hyaena hyaena | reverse complement strand
AGCTCTGAGAAGGAGGCGCTGTTGCTGGTGCACACGGTGCGCCCCCCCCCCCACCCGTCAGTCAGTGCAGGGAGTGGAGGTGGGCCCGACATTGATAATGAGATTCTTGGCACCTTGGCTCTGGGGGAGAAGACCCCCCGCAGGGGCCTTTCCCTGCCCGGGGATCACGGTGCAGGATGGGGACCGCCCGGAGCCCGCCTGCCCGCAGCTCTTGGGGTCTGGCTACGCGGGCGCTGCCTGGACTTGCTTCCTGGGCGCGCTTCTGGGCTCCGCACCACGCCGTGCGCGGCTCCCGCAGTGCCGGCCGGCTGGTAACTGATAGATAAGTCATATTTTTCTCAAGTACAATTCCAAATTGACTGTTGCCTTCACTCCTGTCCCCGCTCAGAAAAAACACCCTCGCCAAGTCCCCAAGGGACCGCAGCTGTTAATGGGGTCTTTGGCCTCTGCCTGGCTGAGGCCCCCTGCGAGCACCCCCACATCTCACATCCGTGCTCCTCGGGCACCGAGGGGAGCCCTTGGCTCACAGGCCTGTGTGCGCGCGCCACGAATGCACATACGGAAACGCCTCGCACACGCGTGAAGACGTGGACACCCATCTGTGCACACGACTACACACATGCACACCACGCACGCGTGCACAAGCACACACAAACACGTGTGCACATGTGCAGCCCCTTCTGGTCGCCGCCCAGGGTTCTGACAACCCGCCCGCCCACCGAGGCCAGGACGGCGGGTCGAGCATAACTGAGCAGACAGAGAAGGGACGTGTGTTCTGCCTCCTGGATTATAAACCAGGGACCGGGGACGGGACCGGGGGGGAGTTAGGCTGGCAGGGTCCAGGGGTCAGGTCTGATGCACTGCTCTGGGCTGGGCTCTGAAGGTGGGGTGTAGCCTGGGGTGAGGAGCCCGGGGAGCACCTCACAAGCTGCTGCTGTGGGGCCATCCCAGGGTCCTGGCCTGTCTTGTGTCAGCGCTCTTCGGGGCCTTGGGGGCATGCAGGAGAGACACACCCCGAGAGGTCAGGGCAGCAGGCACGCCTCACACTACCCGGCTGGCACCCGTGGGCACTGATGCTCTTCGTTCTGGTGGACAGGGGAGCCTGGCCAGCAATGGCGGGTGACTGTGCCTTTGTCCCTGTCCCAAGCCCTCCTCAGCACGCCCTGGCCCAGCCTCTGGGCCCCGACGGCCACACTCACCCCGCAGCCCCCCCTGGGATTGGCAGTGACGCCGACGGCTGGTCCCAGGAGCCTCAAGGAGCAGCCGATGACAGGGGCGTCTGGACGCTGTCTAGCCCAGCTCAGTGTCCCCTGGCCCCTAGACTGGGCCTCACCAGGGAAGGGGGCTGTCCTTGGGGTTTGGGAGGTATGGGAGGGGGCCCCGAGGTCATGCAAGAGGCTTCGCACAGTCGGAGCCCTGGCCCAGCTGGGTAGCATGAGGCGTGATGGTGAGGGCTCACAGGGGTGCAATGGCTCAGTCAGTCCCCGGGGGGCCTCCGCACAGCCCCCTGAATGACTCCCAGCCGCCCCACACATGAGTGAGCGTCAGTCTGTCCGTCGTGGGGGCGAGCCAGCGCACACAGGTGAGCACCACCCTCCTGGCCGAGGAGGACCCTGTGGAAGGCAGGCGGGAGACACAAAGGTTCTCCGTGGGGTTCCTGGCAGAATGTGGCTGACTCAACACTAATGGATTCAGGAGAAAACTTTCCAGCCCCTCGGAGGTTTGCGAGCACGAAAATAATAGTGCATGTGTCCCAACACGATCACGGTATCAATTGCGTTATCCTAAAAGTTTATGGAATGCGTAAGTGGAATTAATACCTTTTACTGGCACCAGAAGCAATTACACGTATTTAAGGCCCAGGGAAGAGTGCTCGGTGTCTATTGTGGAGACAGAGTGAGGAGTGAGCAGGGGAAATTGCAGTGATTGCCTGCATTGTGCAAAGCTCCTGGGGCGGGGACCCGCTTCCTGCAGGCTGGCCCTGCTGGCGTCGGCGCCCTGGCCTCTGGCCTGAGCCGGGGACCCCTTCTCTCACCACCGTCTGCAGCAGCTGGAGCCGCTGGGCTTGGAGGCCTCAGGACTTGGCCTTGGGGGCCGAGTGGGGAGCCGGGCCCGGGACCAGCCCCTCCTTGCTGCCCAGCCAGTGTCGGGGGCCTTTATAAAGGGCACGGCTCCTCCTGGAACTGGTACTGACGCAGCCACATGGTCCCGAGGCTCCCGCCCACCCGTCCTGTGGACTCCGGGCGAGGGTCTCGGCTGAGCAGCCAGTGAAGCTTTTCAGTGGTCAGTTGTGGGGGAAACTGTCAGGATTTTGGAGCCTGGGCTCAAGTGTGGGGACCCCAGTCCCCAGAATTCCCCTGGCCGCACCTCCCCGCCTGCAGGGGCGATCGGTCCATTTGTCCAGGTGGCCTCAGGAAGAGGAGGGGGAGACAAGGGCGAGGAAAGGCGAGGCGTGCGGACGCCCGGGCTGGGCAGGCCACAGGGCTGCGACGCTAGGGCTCGTTTTAGGGCCGGAGCGCTCCCTCGAACAGGTGACTAGCACTCCAAGCTTCAGGGAAGTGGAGGTTCAGGGGTTGCCAGGGGATCCCGCGGGGCCTTAATGCCCCGGGTCCCCCCTGTGGCCGTGTGCCCCCCTCCTCGTCCTTCTATGTGAGGGCCCAGCTGGCTCCTCCAGGGCCTCGGGCACAATGAAACGAGGGGGTGCCACATGCTGCCGAGGCCACCTCGGCCCCTCACCACCTGCCCCTAGGAGCCACTGCCCGCTGCAGGGCGGTCAGAGGTTTAGTGTCCCAAACTCTCCTTGCCTCACAGGCTTCGCCGGGTACTTAGCTTCGAGTCCAGCCAACCATTGCCTTAAAAGCTGGAAAGTGACCATCCCCGCGTGTCCGGGGCACCCTGACTCACTGGAGAAGCAGGGGGCTCCTCTCCTGCTGGTAGAGGGTGCAGTTTATTTGGAGTGAAGAAACCATGCTCACCACTGCCCGGCCAGGCAGCCTATCTTCAACTGAGCTCCTAAACTTGAGACGGACCATAGCTCCCATGGCAGGAAGGTCAGAGGCAGGAGAGCCTGTGTTCCGGGCTCCCAGCTGGAGTCACATGGGGCCATTGAGAGGCCGTTCTGAGCACCCGCCCCCACTGTGGGCACAGCCAGGCCAACCTGCCCCCTCCCAAGCCACCTGCAGCTGGGCCGGCTCCAGGCTCAGGCCGTCTGGAAGCTTCCGGGCACTGGGGACAGGAGCCGGCCCATCCGTGCCTGCACTCACCAGGCCGGCAGTCGTGTCCAGAACGGGGGTGCCTGCGGTCAGAGGAGCCCAGGACTCTCCTCTGAGCAGAAGGTGCTGGCTGACCCCGCCCAGGCGGGCTGACCCCTCTGAGCATATGCTGACAAGGCCAAGCAGCTCAGAAGGGCCACAGGTCAGGTGAGGGTGAGGGCAAAGGGAGCTCTTTCCCCTGGCAGTTGAGGGGACCCTGTGTGGGGAGCAGGGGCTGGTGGCCAGCCTGCCCGCTCTGTCCCCACACAGGGAGTTCTCCAGCCTGCCTCACAGCCGTGCTCGCTGCGTTCGTGCCAGAGTGTTTTCCCCGTGGGCCCAGCCAGTGGGGTGTCTGCCTTCTCCAGGAGGCCAGGACAGGCAGGCATGGATTCTCCAGCTGGCAGAGTCAGAAACCAAGTTCACAGGCAGGGGAACCGGTGTTTGAAGCTGGCTGAGGCAGATCCTGCTGCTTCAGACGTGGCCACCATTTGTGCTCTTGGCCAGGAGGGTGACTTCTGGTGGGAAGGCTGGGGCTCCCCACAAGCCCAGCTGCATCCCCAAGGACGTGTCCCGCTTACCCTCTCCATCCCCAAAGCCCCCTTCTCAGGGTCCAGGGGAGGCCAGATGGCATGTCCAGAATTCATGTCCAGATAAGAACTGGACAGAGGCCCAGAGTTCCCCAGGCTGCCGGGGCCGGGGTCACTGAGGCCAAGGGCAGGTCCCCGCCCACTGGCCCCTGTGCCCCTGACCCCAGGCCAGAGGAAGCATACTGCACCTGACGCCTGTGTCCTTGCACTGTCCCCCTGCGTGCCTCTTTGAGCTATAATCCTCCTGGTCCCAGGTCTAGCTTGGTGGAGACCAAGGGACCTTAGAGGTGTCAGTGCTCCCCACTCCTGATGTTAGCCCTGGACAGAAGCCCCCAGAGGCGCCCTTTCTGGCCTGCAGCCATGTGTGGGATGATGGACTGAGTAGCCCCAAGGCCCGATGGCCTGGGAGGGCAGCCAAGGGGGGGCCCTCACCAGGTACTTCCGGGTCGTAAGGGTCCCAGGGGCTCCTGCTCCCTTGTTTGGGACCAGGCTCCCATTTGTGGCCGGGCAGGCTGCCTGGCTCCTGGGGGGTGTCCCCGCCAGCTGCAGGCCCACCTGTCACAGGTAGGCAGCTTCTGGCCCACAGCCTGTGGGGATGCCCCTGGGTAGCTGTCAGGGTCGCTCGGCACCTGCAAAGTCCGCCTTTGCCTCCACTTTGTCCTTCTTTGGGCTCCGGGCAAGGGGAGCCCCGCTGTCCAGCCCGTGCAGGGTATCAGCAGCTGTGTGCGGCCCCTCCCCCAGCCAGTAGCTCTTGCGGCTTATCGGCAGCCTTCTTTATCAGGCTCGTCTGCAGAGCCAGGCACTGGCTGCAGCCCTACTAGCATCCAGACGCTCCCTGGAGCCTCTAGCCACCAGGCCCGTGGGCAAGGTGGGACACTGGCTGTGAGTTTCCTTGTGCGTGGACCCACACCGCTTTCTGACCCTGGGTGCTCTGAAGCAGGCTGGGGTGATGGTTACAGGCTGGCAGCTTCCCTGATATCCTGTCCAGGGCTCCCTGACATGTCAGAGCCCACCCCACACTCCCAGCAGCTCTCCGTGGAGTGGGAGAGGCCACCAGGAGAGGGTGTGGCAATGTGGCTTGTGTGGCTCAGGAGGCCCCTCCTTACCTAGAAGGAGAGAGGGACCCAGGAGGGCTGTCAATGAGGGCTGCTGGCCGAGGCCCCCTGTGGGTCTCCGGGGTCGCCCTATGAACCCACACAGCTTCTTAGTAAGTGTTCTTGTGGGGGCTTCATTAGGGAGGGAGGGAGCCTGTGGCCTTGGGTAGGTCCTCAAAGGGGTCCATAACCTGAGAGAGGAGAGAAATGTGGCTCTGAACACACACGCACATGCACACACACACACACGCATGTGGGAAGCAGATAAAAGTGGGCTATAAAAAAAATCATTTAAAGAATAAAAGCCCCCCCTTCAGGCCCCGTCTTCCAGAATCTGTTGTAACAGATTCGCCCAAGCTGGTTAACGGTATTTGCGGTTTGCAAGATGCTACACGTCCCTGGAAAATGACAGACAACTTATTATCACCTCTCCACTCTCCTCCTGTCCAAACCTGCCCGTGCCGGGCACCCAGCTGCCGGGGAGCGGGTGCGAGGAAATTAACAGCCACGGAGCCGCGCCTGCCACCCGCCACCCTCTCGCCCGCCTCCCCCGCGCCAGCCCTGCCAGGCCCCGGGCTCCCAGCCAGACAGGGCCCATCGAGGACCGTGATGGGGGGAGGGTCCGGTGGGGGAGGGCGGGGATGGGCAGACACCAGCATTTGGGCAAACCGTTTCCTGCAAGCACCAAGGGATACATGCATCCCGGAGCAGGCAAGTCTGGACGGCTCTGTGTCAACAGCCGAAGATAAATAAGATTTTATCAGCTCAGAATCTGTTGAAACACATCCATCTAGCGGTTCTAGGGAAGGAGAGGCAAAGGGAGGGAGAGGAAGCGGCTTCACGTGACCTTCTCTGCGGACGAGGCAGGACCCAGGACTCCCCCTCCCCCCCCCCCCACCACGGCCTGAGGCCCAGGAGCTGCAGGGGGAGCGAAGGAGCTGGCAGAGGGGTGGGGGCTCACCCTTTTTAGACACAGGCTCCCCGACCCTGACCCCACCCTGGGTGTGGCCACCCCATGCCCCCCCCGCCCCTGGAACCCAGCAGCTCTGACCCCGCAAGATGCTGCCAGGTGTAGGGAAGCCTCAGGCATCTCTCCAGCCCGCTGTTTGCCGTGCCACTGCGACCACGCTGGGCACCTGTGGCTTCGATCCCTGCAGGGGTGGCGTGGCTGCTGTAGGTGCCCAAGGCCATATTAGCAGCCAGCTGGGGTGGCACTAGTCTGGGGACACCCTGTGGGGCGTAGGGCCAAGCCCAAGGCTGGCGGCGGCCTTGCCAGGGACGCAGAGGGAGGAAGCGGTGCCGTCTCCCCGCCTGCCCTTGGCGGCTCCGCGCTCCCAGCCCAGCCGGGTCCGGCGCGGGTACCACGGACAGCTCCCCGCGGCTCCTCCCGGGGGCGGGGCGCCCTCCTCCGCGCCCTCCGTCCCCCCACCCCCACCCCGCGCCGGCCACGTGTCCCTGCGTTTTCCCGGGACCTCCGGTGGCGCCCTGACTCGGGGAGCACCCCCGGGGGCCCCATCCCCGCCTGCGGGCCACGCGCCCGTGCGTTCTCCCTGGATCTCGGGGCCTCGGGCCGTTGCCCGGACGCGGACACCGCAGGGGCGCCCCCACCCCGCTGGGCCGGACGGAGGGCCTCCGAGGCGAGGCGGGCTGTGCACGGTCTCCGCGGGCGCTGCCAGCTCGGGCTTCGAAGCCCTGTCCCACCGTCAGGACGCGGCTGCGGGCTGCACCTGAGCCCCGCTCCGTCCACCTGGCCCTTGGGGGGCCCGCGGAGGAAGCAGAGGCCAGAGCACTGGCGGATGGGAGCCCGTGGGGGTCTCCCGGGAGAGGGGACTGGACGGCCTGCTCACAGAGGGGCCGGGAGCCACACCACCCGGAAGTGACCCTGCACACTAGTCCCTGGCAGACGGTCCACGGGTGTTAAATGTAGTCGGTCACCGGGCCCCTCCAAGCCTCGGAGGGGTCTGTCCAGTGGTGTACTGCAGCCTCGCTGACAAGCCGCAGAGCCAGACCTGGGACCTGGGGGCCAAGCCTCAAAGGCCATTCTCCTCGTGCCACTCACCGTGGCTGTGACCTGCCCCAGGCCAGGCCTGTTTCTCAGCGCGCCTGTCCACCGTCCCCTCTCAGGGACTAGGCACGCCCTTCTCGGACGGGCTTCTGCATGCCCCCTCCCCGTCCCAGGTCACCTCACTCACTGGACACCTCTGCAGGGAAGGCCCCCAGCTGCTGCAGAAGGGCCCGCTCCCACTGGTCACCAGCTGAGGCTGGCCGGCGCCGAGGGCTGCCTGGCTTTCAGGTGGAAGCCTCCAGTAAGTCCAGATGCTTCTGAAGGTTGAAGGGCCTCACATCGGTTTTCTTTAGTGATTCTAGAGCCTGGCAAACAATAGGCACTCAGCAAAAGCTTGCTGCATGGATGGCTCTCTGGATCTTGGTTTCCCCCGTCACTAGTTGTGTTCAGGTCCCTGCAGGCCAGCCGAAGCTCACCATGCCCTGTGGGGCCCTCCTCCACCAGGAAGACCCCCTGGGTGGTGGCTCCAATGCTGAGCCTCTCGAAGGGCCTCCAGGATGCTTGCCAGCCAGTTCCCTGCCTGAAACTACACTTGTCTGAGAGCGGGGACCAGTTCTGAAGCCTCGCTGCGGGTGGGCAACAGAGCCGGTGCTGAACGTGCTGGTGTTTGCTTTGGGCGGGTGGGCTGCTGCCGTCCCGGGCAAGGGCACCCAGCTTGCCCCCAAAGGGGTGATTTGGGGAGCAAAGGGGAAGCATTTGTACTGATGGGGACATCGGAGGTCAGCAGTCTCCCGCTGGGAAGCAGGACTGAGCCCCACAACAAGCAGGCTGTCCCCTATTCCCTGAGCCCTGTTTTCTGCTCTTCCTAACAGGGACCCAGCCGTGCGCACCCCCCCCCCCCCCCCCCCCCCCCCA
>NW_024083386.1:0-7877 GCF_003009895.1 Hyaena hyaena | reverse complement strand
CGGGCCCTCTGCTTTCGAGCGGTGAGCTCTGAGAAGGAGGCGCTGTTGCTGGTGCACACGGTGCGCCCCCCCCCCCCACCCGTCAGTCAGTGCAGGGAGTGGAGGTGGGCCCGACATTGATAATGAGATTCTTGGCACCTTGGCTCTGGGGGAGAAGACCCCCCGCAGGGGCCTTTCCCTGCCCGGGGATCACGGTGCAGGATGGGGACCGCCCGGAGCCCGCCTGCCCGCAGCTCTTGGGGTCTGGCTACGCGGGCGCTGCCTGGACTTGCTTCCTGGGCGCGCTTCTGGGCTCCGCACCACGCCGTGCGCGGCTCCCGCAGTGCCGGCCGGCTGGTAACTGATAGATAAGTCATATTTTTCTCAAGTACAATTCCAAATTGACTGTTGCCTTCACTCCTGTCCCCGCTCAGAAAAAACACCCTCGCCAAGTCCCCAAGGGACCGCAGCTGTTAATGGGGTCTTTGGCCTCTGCCTGGCTGAGGCCCCCTGCGAGCACCCCCACATCTCACATCCGTGCTCCTCGGGCACCGAGGGGAGCCCTTGGCTCACAGGCCTGTGTGCGCGCGCCACGAATGCACATACGGAAACGCCTCGCACACGCGTGAAGACGTGGACACCCATCTGTGCACACGACTACACACATGCACACCACGCACGCGTGCACAAGCACACACAAACACGTGTGCACATGTGCAGCCCCTTCTGGTCGCCGCCCAGGGTTCTGACAACCCGCCCGCCCACCGAGGCCAGGACGGCGGGTCGAGCATAACTGAGCAGACAGAGAAGGGACGTGTGTTCTGCCTCCTGGATTATAAACCAGGGACCGGGGACGGGACCGGGGGGGAGTTAGGCTGGCAGGGTCCAGGGGTCAGGTCTGATGCACTGCTCTGGGCTGGGCTCTGAAGGTGGGGTGTAGCCTGGGGTGAGGAGCCCGGGGAGCACCTCACAAGCTGCTGCTGTGGGGCCATCCCAGGGTCCTGGCCTGTCTTGTGTCAGCGCTCTTCGGGGCCTTGGGGGCATGCAGGAGAGACACACCCCGAGAGGTCAGGGCAGCAGGCACGCCTCACACTACCCGGCTGGCACCCGTGGGCACTGATGCTCTTCGTTCTGGTGGACAGGGGAGCCTGGCCAGCAATGGCGGGTGACTGTGCCTTTGTCCCTGTCCCAAGCCCTCCTCAGCACGCCCTGGCCCAGCCTCTGGGCCCCGACGGCCACACTCACCCCGCAGCCCCCCCTGGGATTGGCAGTGACGCCGACGGCTGGTCCCAGGAGCCTCAAGGAGCAGCCGATGACAGGGGCGTCTGGACGCTGTCTAGCCCAGCTCAGTGTCCCCTGGCCCCTAGACTGGGCCTCACCAGGGAAGGGGGCTGTCCTTGGGGTTTGGGAGGTATGGGAGGGGGCCCCGAGGTCATGCAAGAGGCTTCGCACAGTCGGAGCCCTGGCCCAGCTGGGTAGCATGAGGCGTGATGGTGAGGGCTCACAGGGGTGCAATGGCTCAGTCAGTCCCCGGGGGGCCTCCGCACAGCCCCCTGAATGACTCCCAGCCGCCCCACACATGAGTGAGCGTCAGTCTGTCCGTCGTGGGGGCGAGCCAGCGCACACAGGTGAGCACCACCCTCCTGGCCGAGGAGGACCCTGTGGAAGGCAGGCGGGAGACACAAAGGTTCTCCGTGGGGTTCCTGGCAGAATGTGGCTGACTCAACACTAATGGATTCAGGAGAAAACTTTCCAGCCCCTCGGAGGTTTGCGAGCACGAAAATAATAGTGCATGTGTCCCAACACGATCACGGTATCAATTGCGTTATCCTAAAAGTTTATGGAATGCGTAAGTGGAATTAATACCTTTTACTGGCACCAGAAGCAATTACACGTATTTAAGGCCCAGGGAAGAGTGCTCGGTGTCTATTGTGGAGACAGAGTGAGGAGTGAGCAGGGGAAATTGCAGTGATTGCCTGCATTGTGCAAAGCTCCTGGGGCGGGGACCCGCTTCCTGCAGGCTGGCCCTGCTGGCGTCGGCGCCCTGGCCTCTGGCCTGAGCCGGGGACCCCTTCTCTCACCACCGTCTGCAGCAGCTGGAGCCGCTGGGCTTGGAGGCCTCAGGACTTGGCCTTGGGGGCCGAGTGGGGAGCCGGGCCCGGGACCAGCCCCTCCTTGCTGCCCAGCCAGTGTCGGGGGCCTTTATAAAGGGCACGGCTCCTCCTGGAACTGGTACTGACGCAGCCACATGGTCCCGAGGCTCCCGCCCACCCGTCCTGTGGACTCCGGGCGAGGGTCTCGGCTGAGCAGCCAGTGAAGCTTTTCAGTGGTCAGTTGTGGGGGAAACTGTCAGGATTTTGGAGCCTGGGCTCAAGTGTGGGGACCCCAGTCCCCAGAATTCCCCTGGCCGCACCTCCCCGCCTGCAGGGGCGATCGGTCCATTTGTCCAGGTGGCCTCAGGAAGAGGAGGGGGAGACAAGGGCGAGGAAAGGCGAGGCGTGCGGACGCCCGGGCTGGGCAGGCCACAGGGCTGCGACGCTAGGGCTCGTTTTAGGGCCGGAGCGCTCCCTCGAACAGGTGACTAGCACTCCAAGCTTCAGGGAAGTGGAGGTTCAGGGGTTGCCAGGGGATCCCGCGGGGCCTTAATGCCCCGGGTCCCCCCTGTGGCCGTGTGCCCCCCTCCTCGTCCTTCTATGTGAGGGCCCAGCTGGCTCCTCCAGGGCCTCGGGCACAATGAAACGAGGGGGTGCCACATGCTGCCGAGGCCACCTCGGCCCCTCACCACCTGCCCCTAGGAGCCACTGCCCGCTGCAGGGCGGTCAGAGGTTTAGTGTCCCAAACTCTCCTTGCCTCACAGGCTTCGCCGGGTACTTAGCTTCGAGTCCAGCCAACCATTGCCTTAAAAGCTGGAAAGTGACCATCCCCGCGTGTCCGGGGCACCCTGACTCACTGGAGAAGCAGGGGGCTCCTCTCCTGCTGGTAGAGGGTGCAGTTTATTTGGAGTGAAGAAACCATGCTCACCACTGCCCGGCCAGGCAGCCTATCTTCAACTGAGCTCCTAAACTTGAGACGGACCATAGCTCCCATGGCAGGAAGGTCAGAGGCAGGAGAGCCTGTGTTCCGGGCTCCCAGCTGGAGTCACATGGGGCCATTGAGAGGCCGTTCTGAGCACCCGCCCCCACTGTGGGCACAGCCAGGCCAACCTGCCCCCTCCCAAGCCACCTGCAGCTGGGCCGGCTCCAGGCTCAGGCCGTCTGGAAGCTTCCGGGCACTGGGGACAGGAGCCGGCCCATCCGTGCCTGCACTCACCAGGCCGGCAGTCGTGTCCAGAACGGGGGTGCCTGCGGTCAGAGGAGCCCAGGACTCTCCTCTGAGCAGAAGGTGCTGGCTGACCCCGCCCAGGCGGGCTGACCCCTCTGAGCATATGCTGACAAGGCCAAGCAGCTCAGAAGGGCCACAGGTCAGGTGAGGGTGAGGGCAAAGGGAGCTCTTTCCCCTGGCAGTTGAGGGGACCCTGTGTGGGGAGCAGGGGCTGGTGGCCAGCCTGCCCGCTCTGTCCCCACACAGGGAGTTCTCCAGCCTGCCTCACAGCCGTGCTCGCTGCGTTCGTGCCAGAGTGTTTTCCCCGTGGGCCCAGCCAGTGGGGTGTCTGCCTTCTCCAGGAGGCCAGGACAGGCAGGCATGGATTCTCCAGCTGGCAGAGTCAGAAACCAAGTTCACAGGCAGGGGAACCGGTGTTTGAAGCTGGCTGAGGCAGATCCTGCTGCTTCAGACGTGGCCACCATTTGTGCTCTTGGCCAGGAGGGTGACTTCTGGTGGGAAGGCTGGGGCTCCCCACAAGCCCAGCTGCATCCCCAAGGACGTGTCCCGCTTACCCTCTCCATCCCCAAAGCCCCCTTCTCAGGGTCCAGGGGAGGCCAGATGGCATGTCCAGAATTCATGTCCAGATAAGAACTGGACAGAGGCCCAGAGTTCCCCAGGCTGCCGGGGCCGGGGTCACTGAGGCCAAGGGCAGGTCCCCGCCCACTGGCCCCTGTGCCCCTGACCCCAGGCCAGAGGAAGCATACTGCACCTGACGCCTGTGTCCTTGCACTGTCCCCCTGCGTGCCTCTTTGAGCTATAATCCTCCTGGTCCCAGGTCTAGCTTGGTGGAGACCAAGGGACCTTAGAGGTGTCAGTGCTCCCCACTCCTGATGTTAGCCCTGGACAGAAGCCCCCAGAGGCGCCCTTTCTGGCCTGCAGCCATGTGTGGGATGATGGACTGAGTAGCCCCAAGGCCCGATGGCCTGGGAGGGCAGCCAAGGGGGGGCCCTCACCAGGTACTTCCGGGTCGTAAGGGTCCCAGGGGCTCCTGCTCCCTTGTTTGGGACCAGGCTCCCATTTGTGGCCGGGCAGGCTGCCTGGCTCCTGGGGGGTGTCCCCGCCAGCTGCAGGCCCACCTGTCACAGGTAGGCAGCTTCTGGCCCACAGCCTGTGGGGATGCCCCTGGGTAGCTGTCAGGGTCGCTCGGCACCTGCAAAGTCCGCCTTTGCCTCCACTTTGTCCTTCTTTGGGCTCCGGGCAAGGGGAGCCCCGCTGTCCAGCCCGTGCAGGGTATCAGCAGCTGTGTGCGGCCCCTCCCCCAGCCAGTAGCTCTTGCGGCTTATCGGCAGCCTTCTTTATCAGGCTCGTCTGCAGAGCCAGGCACTGGCTGCAGCCCTACTAGCATCCAGACGCTCCCTGGAGCCTCTAGCCACCAGGCCCGTGGGCAAGGTGGGACACTGGCTGTGAGTTTCCTTGTGCGTGGACCCACACCGCTTTCTGACCCTGGGTGCTCTGAAGCAGGCTGGGGTGATGGTTACAGGCTGGCAGCTTCCCTGATATCCTGTCCAGGGCTCCCTGACATGTCAGAGCCCACCCCACACTCCCAGCAGCTCTCCGTGGAGTGGGAGAGGCCACCAGGAGAGGGTGTGGCAATGTGGCTTGTGTGGCTCAGGAGGCCCCTCCTTACCTAGAAGGAGAGAGGGACCCAGGAGGGCTGTCAATGAGGGCTGCTGGCCGAGGCCCCCTGTGGGTCTCCGGGGTCGCCCTATGAACCCACACAGCTTCTTAGTAAGTGTTCTTGTGGGGGCTTCATTAGGGAGGGAGGGAGCCTGTGGCCTTGGGTAGGTCCTCAAAGGGGTCCATAACCTGAGAGAGGAGAGAAATGTGGCTCTGAACACACACGCACATGCACACACACACACACGCATGTGGGAAGCAGATAAAAGTGGGCTATAAAAAAAATCATTTAAAGAATAAAAGCCCCCCCTTCAGGCCCCGTCTTCCAGAATCTGTTGTAACAGATTCGCCCAAGCTGGTTAACGGTATTTGCGGTTTGCAAGATGCTACACGTCCCTGGAAAATGACAGACAACTTATTATCACCTCTCCACTCTCCTCCTGTCCAAACCTGCCCGTGCCGGGCACCCAGCTGCCGGGGAGCGGGTGCGAGGAAATTAACAGCCACGGAGCCGCGCCTGCCACCCGCCACCCTCTCGCCCGCCTCCCCCGCGCCAGCCCTGCCAGGCCCCGGGCTCCCAGCCAGACAGGGCCCATCGAGGACCGTGATGGGGGGAGGGTCCGGTGGGGGAGGGCGGGGATGGGCAGACACCAGCATTTGGGCAAACCGTTTCCTGCAAGCACCAAGGGATACATGCATCCCGGAGCAGGCAAGTCTGGACGGCTCTGTGTCAACAGCCGAAGATAAATAAGATTTTATCAGCTCAGAATCTGTTGAAACACATCCATCTAGCGGTTCTAGGGAAGGAGAGGCAAAGGGAGGGAGAGGAAGCGGCTTCACGTGACCTTCTCTGCGGACGAGGCAGGACCCAGGACTCCCCCTCCCCCCCCCCCCACCACGGCCTGAGGCCCAGGAGCTGCAGGGGGAGCGAAGGAGCTGGCAGAGGGGTGGGGGCTCACCCTTTTTAGACACAGGCTCCCCGACCCTGACCCCACCCTGGGTGTGGCCACCCCATGCCCCCCCCGCCCCTGGAACCCAGCAGCTCTGACCCCGCAAGATGCTGCCAGGTGTAGGGAAGCCTCAGGCATCTCTCCAGCCCGCTGTTTGCCGTGCCACTGCGACCACGCTGGGCACCTGTGGCTTCGATCCCTGCAGGGGTGGCGTGGCTGCTGTAGGTGCCCAAGGCCATATTAGCAGCCAGCTGGGGTGGCACTAGTCTGGGGACACCCTGTGGGGCGTAGGGCCAAGCCCAAGGCTGGCGGCGGCCTTGCCAGGGACGCAGAGGGAGGAAGCGGTGCCGTCTCCCCGCCTGCCCTTGGCGGCTCCGCGCTCCCAGCCCAGCCGGGTCCGGCGCGGGTACCACGGACAGCTCCCCGCGGCTCCTCCCGGGGGCGGGGCGCCCTCCTCCGCGCCCTCCGTCCCCCCACCCCCACCCCGCGCCGGCCACGTGTCCCTGCGTTTTCCCGGGACCTCCGGTGGCGCCCTGACTCGGGGAGCACCCCCGGGGGCCCCATCCCCGCCTGCGGGCCACGCGCCCGTGCGTTCTCCCTGGATCTCGGGGCCTCGGGCCGTTGCCCGGACGCGGACACCGCAGGGGCGCCCCCACCCCGCTGGGCCGGACGGAGGGCCTCCGAGGCGAGGCGGGCTGTGCACGGTCTCCGCGGGCGCTGCCAGCTCGGGCTTCGAAGCCCTGTCCCACCGTCAGGACGCGGCTGCGGGCTGCACCTGAGCCCCGCTCCGTCCACCTGGCCCTTGGGGGGCCCGCGGAGGAAGCAGAGGCCAGAGCACTGGCGGATGGGAGCCCGTGGGGGTCTCCCGGGAGAGGGGACTGGACGGCCTGCTCACAGAGGGGCCGGGAGCCACACCACCCGGAAGTGACCCTGCACACTAGTCCCTGGCAGACGGTCCACGGGTGTTAAATGTAGTCGGTCACCGGGCCCCTCCAAGCCTCGGAGGGGTCTGTCCAGTGGTGTACTGCAGCCTCGCTGACAAGCCGCAGAGCCAGACCTGGGACCTGGGGGCCAAGCCTCAAAGGCCATTCTCCTCGTGCCACTCACCGTGGCTGTGACCTGCCCCAGGCCAGGCCTGTTTCTCAGCGCGCCTGTCCACCGTCCCCTCTCAGGGACTAGGCACGCCCTTCTCGGACGGGCTTCTGCATGCCCCCTCCCCGTCCCAGGTCACCTCACTCACTGGACACCTCTGCAGGGAAGGCCCCCAGCTGCTGCAGAAGGGCCCGCTCCCACTGGTCACCAGCTGAGGCTGGCCGGCGCCGAGGGCTGCCTGGCTTTCAGGTGGAAGCCTCCAGTAAGTCCAGATGCTTCTGAAGGTTGAAGGGCCTCACATCGGTTTTCTTTAGTGATTCTAGAGCCTGGCAAACAATAGGCACTCAGCAAAAGCTTGCTGCATGGATGGCTCTCTGGATCTTGGTTTCCCCCGTCACTAGTTGTGTTCAGGTCCCTGCAGGCCAGCCGAAGCTCACCATGCCCTGTGGGGCCCTCCTCCACCAGGAAGACCCCCTGGGTGGTGGCTCCAATGCTGAGCCTCTCGAAGGGCCTCCAGGATGCTTGCCAGCCAGTTCCCTGCCTGAAACTACACTTGTCTGAGAGCGGGGACCAGTTCTGAAGCCTCGCTGCGGGTGGGCAACAGAGCCGGTGCTGAACGTGCTGGTGTTTGCTTTGGGCGGGTGGGCTGCTGCCGTCCCGGGCAAGGGCACCCAGCTTGCCCCCAAAGGGGTGATTTGGGGAGCAAAGGGGAAGCATTTGTACTGATGGGGACATCGGAGGTCAGCAGTCTCCCGCTGGGAAGCAGGACTGAGCCCCACAACAAGCAGGCTGTCCCCTATTCCCTGAGCCCTGTTTTCTGCTCTTCCTAACAGGGACCCAGCCGTGCGCACCCCCCCCCCCCCCCCCCCCCCCCCA
>NW_024083385.1:6002-7925 GCF_003009895.1 Hyaena hyaena | reverse complement strand
ATGCTCATCAAATGTCGCCTGAAACTACTGAACTACAGTCATCTCTCACTCTTACTGTGAGCACATGGCCGTTGTGAAGCTAGCTATCGAAGATATCCTGGTCAACAAGATATATGGCCTCTTTGTTGCCTTCAGCATCTTAGGGTTTGACATAATCTTCATCACCTTGTCTTATGTTCAAATCTTTGTCACTGTGTTTCAGTTGCCCCAGAAGGAGGCACGTTTCAAGGCCTTTAATACGTGCATTGCCCACATCTGTGTCTTCCTGCAGTTCTACTTTCTTGCTTTCTTATCTTTCTTCACACATAGGTTTGGCTCTCACATACCACCATATGTTCATATCCTCCTGTCAAACCTTAACCTGTTAGCCCCACCTTTTCTCAACCCCATTGTCTATGGCGTGAAGACTAAACAAATTCGTGACCATGTCCTGAAAATATTTTTCTCCAAAAAAATTCTTGATCATTAGAGGTTCCTTCTACAGACATTTTAGTTTGATCAAAGTAGCAACGTCAATATAGTAAACATTTATATCTCCTAGAAATATCTATGTTCAAAAGGTATTTAATTATAGATGCTCAAAAAAATGAGGTGTTCGGGAACTATACTATACTTAATAAAAATGATTTGCAATTCATGTTAGAACCAAATTATCTTATGATGAGATTTCAAATTTTTTTCTGTTATTCTCATGTTTTTTTTTCTTGTTGTCTACTCCTAGACCTCCCCCGTGACAACTCGTAGACCTAGATAAAAACAAAATTGCAGGAAGATAGCACAATTCCAGGTAAATTTCAAAGACTGTGTCACATATCCATATTCTCAAACTGGCAATCCAACCCATAACTATAGTTCTAGTTATATCTCATTTTCTAATATTTGTTTCTGTATCTATATCTTGAAAATTTGGAATCACTCCTCCCCTATGTTTGTCTACACTCTCTGAAATAATGGTAAATAAAGAAATAATATAAAAGAGTGAATAATATAAGCAACGCCAAAAATATAAGGACATAGTGATGAATTTGTATAGGAAAAAATACATTAAAAAGATTTATAGAAAAGTTAAGCATATTCACCAGGATGCTTTTTTTGCTTGTTTGTTTTTAAACATTTATTGAAGGATAATCCACATTTAATAAACTGTCACATACATAAAGTAAAATTTCATAAGTTTTGGCATATATACACCTATGAAACCATCACTACCTTTAAGAAAGTGAGCTTAACCGTCACTCCTAAAATTTTTCTCAAGCTCCCCTGTGACCAATCCCTCCTGACCCTCCTCACACCCCTGGGAGGCCTCTAGCTACCAATGTTCTATTTTCTGTCATTATGGAACAGTTTGTATCCTCAAGGAGTTTAACAAGTTTACCCATACAGTGTATAACCTCTTCTTTCACTCACCAATACACTATTTTCAGAAATGAAACTGTAATCAATGCCTATATAGAATCGATACTTCTACAGGCACACATCTTAATAATTTTAGCCAATTTGAGTTTTCCCCCAAATAGAAAAATAATTCCACGACTGCATATAGTAATTGCCTACTCCCAGTATCTTGAGTATAAAACCTGTATCTTATTTATACTTTATCAATAATACATAGGGCAATCAATGCCTGAGACTTTTTAAAACCTCAGTAAATTGAATAAGAAACAATTTAAACATTTTCCTGCTGTGGATCAATAGTATTCAGAAGGAACCAATCTGGAGGCTTAAGATAATATGCAACATCATTGTACAGAATACCTACACAGAAGTGAGCTTATTCTGATATTACTAAATTAAACAAAGATGATGACTTGAATGGATCATTACATAATCCTGAAATAAAGTATGAGCCAAACAGAAAACTGGCATATGAGAAACTGACTCCTAAAACAGTGACTTCTATCTTCCCTCTTTGGTGCTCCTCTG
>NW_024083385.1:0-1100 GCF_003009895.1 Hyaena hyaena | reverse complement strand
TTGTTGTGTAAATACTCTGTTTCACGTTGTAGATATCGCTGAGCGTGAGTGTATGATTTTGGTGAAGTGAACCTTTCCTTTGACCTTTTCTCATTCATTTAAAAAATGTTAAATAAGTTGATGTAGTCAGTTCTCCTATTTTTTTTTTCCATTCAGGAATTGTGTGACTGGATGAGAATAAGACATATCAGAATACACAGAATCATAGTTTGGCAAACTATGCCCCTTTGTTAAGGAAATCCCTGAATGGCCATGCCTATGGCAAATGACATCATGTTCATGCCCTCTGTACTGACTTTCATTGGGATCCCTGGTCTGGAAACTTTACAGTGTTGGGTTGGGATTCCATTCTGTGCTATGTACATCATTGCATTGGTGGGAAATTCTCTGCTTTTGGTCATCATCAAATCTGAACCCAGTCTCCATGAACCCATGTATATCTTTCTGGCCATGTTGGGAGCCACAGACATTGCACTTAGCACCAGCATTGTCCCCAAGATGCTTGGGATTTTTTGGTTCCACTTGCCAGATATCTATTTTGATGCTTGCCTCTTTCAGATGTGGCTCATCCACACATTTCAAGGTATTGAATCAGGAGTCCTTTTGGCCATGGCTCTGGACCGCTATGTAGCAATCTGTTATCCCCTGAGGCATGCTCTCATATTCAGTCGACAACTGGTCACGCATATTGGAATTGGGGTGACATTGCGGCCTGCCATTCTGGTAATCCCATGCCTCTTGCTCATAAAGTGTCGTCTGAAACTTTACCGAACTAAGTTGATATCCCACACTTACTGTGAACACATGGCCCTTGTGAAGCTGGCCACTGAAGATGTTTACATCAATAAATTCTATGGTCTCCTGGGAGCTTTTATTGTTGGTGGCCTGGACTTCATTTTGATCACCCTCTCTTATATACAAATATTTATCACCTTCTTCCACCTGTCCCAGAAAGATGCACGTCTTAAGGCCTTTAATACTTGTATCCCCCACATATGTGTCTTCTTCCAGTTCTATCTGCTTGCATTTTTTTCCTTTTTCACTCACAGAACTGGTACGTCTATGCCACCATATATCCATATCACCTTGTCTAACCTTTA
>NW_024083384.1:0-7969 GCF_003009895.1 Hyaena hyaena | reverse complement strand
ATTAAAATAAAATACTGATTGTAAAAGGGCTGGGATGGACACAGCTAAACTGATGTTCACGATTCTTTGACTATTGGAAAGAGCAGGTCTTCATGTCCCCCTTGCCCATTTGGCCTGACTATGGGAAGCAGCTGGAATTTACTGGCTTTCTGAGCTTCTTTAAGTCACTTTCCCATTGGAGTAAGGACCTGATCAGAGCCTGTTCATGAGGTGTTTTGAGGCTTGCTATCATCCCACCCTTTAGGGGGAGGGTTAATATCTTTTGGCTGCAAAGGCACCAGAGGCACAGCCTGATGACAGGGGCAACCAGGTGTTTTCCCCCTTTTAGAGAACTCTAGGCCTTTCCATACATCTTCTGAGCTCAAGTGGAGAAGGGCAGTGCTGAGGATGGACCAGGAGAGAATGACTTGCGGGGGTGGGGGTGGGGGTGGGAGGGGACACTAGCCCCTTTAGAATGCCTGGCCTTTAATGTTTTTTCTCCTTGTTCCCACACGTTAAGACCATAAGTTCCATGTTCTGGGAAACAAGGGCAATTTTGTTGGATGGTTAGCAATAATTGAAGGAGAGCCTTATCGTTTAGAGTCATCCCTGCTGCCTCTCCTAGTGAGTGAAGAATTCTAATATAGAGCTTTTGTAGGGAGTCAGAGGCTGGAAGGAGGGAGGGAGTTTCCCATGGGAGCTCTCTCAAAGAGTTGCCTGGCAGCAAATGCTAATGTAGTTTCCTTTGATCTCTTCCCTCCTGGGGCTGAGACTGTATCCCTGCTTGTTTTCCTTGGAGCTCCTTAACATTCCTCTGCGTCCTGCAGTCCTTATGTTGCTCCTATTGGCCATGTCTTGCTCCCTGCCACCATAAGTCCATAGTCCCCTTGTCTTATACTTCAGGTCACCATCTGTCATAGACTCTGGGTCTAAAGTTCTCTCTTTCCTTAGCAAGAAAGCTGGACTCAGGTTTAAAAAAAACAGGAGAGAGAGAGAGATGGCTAATGTCCCGGAATAAACAAGAGCCCGAAATAAGGGTCCTTGCCTTGTATTTCTTAAGATCAGAAGGCTTACAAACATGATGGGTGTGCACAAAGAGACCAAGAAGCTGTGAACCTCAACTCATGGGCATGAGGGAAAACGGGGTTTTTGGAGATAGACAGTGATTGGGGTTTGGGTCAATATAAAACAAAACCTTGGCCCCTGGCAGATGGACAGGTGGTGGTTAATGCAGAAAGGAGGCACCTTGTCTGTTTCTCTTAGCTAGCCTCGGGTATAAGACAGACAGGGTTACACATATCAAAGTTTATAGAAGGCATGTTTTGTTGCTGTTGTTATTGTTTTTTGTGTTTTTTTAATTTTTTAAAATATTTTTATTCATTTCTAGGAGAGAGAGAGAGACAGCGTGAGTAGGGGAGGGTCAGAGAGAGAGGGAGTCACAGACTCAAACTGGCTCCAGGCTCTGAGCTGGCAGTCAGCACAGAGCCCGACGCGGGGCTCGAACCCAAGATCCGCGAGATCATGACCTAGGCGAAAGTCGGATGCTTCACCGACTAAGCCACCCAGGCGCCCCATGCTGTTGTTATTGTCAACCATCTCCCCTCTGGGCTACTTCCTCTGCAGCTGCACAGCAGCAGAGTGCATACAGAGGTCGTTAGCCCTCTTTGCCTGCTTACCTAATTTGGTCCTTCCTTCCTGTGAAAGCAGCTTTCTGCTATATTAAATGGGAGGGCACGTTTGCATTACATGTCTAACCTCGTATATTACTTCATATACTTTTGTATTGGGAGCCTGTGTGCCTGTTCCTATTTTTGGGCTTATGCCCATCCCACTCTATGTCTGGAGTTCTGCACCCCAGGTGAGAATTTTTGGGGTGCCTATCTTGTTTACCCAAACTCGGGTGTCAGCATCCTTATGGCTTTTTATTTCCTTATGCCATGTTAACCCATTGCTATCAGGTCAGGGGGTTCCTAAACCTAACCCCCTCAACCCATCTAACCCATCCGTCAGCTACCCAGAAAATGAAATCAATGAATTGATCCCATTGACAATTGCACCAAAGACACTTTGTAAGATACTTAGAAATCAACGTAACCAAAGAGCTATGAGATCTGTGCTCTCAAAACTTATGAAGGAAATAGAGGAGGACACATAGAAATGGGAAAACATTCCACGTTCATGCTTTGGGAGTACAAACATGGTTAAAATGCCTATACAACCCAATGCGACCCACACATCTAAGGCAATCCCTATCAAAATACCACCAGCATCTTTCACACACGTGGAACAAACAACCCTAAAATCTCACAAAAGGCCCCGAAGCACCAAAGTATCCTGAAAAAGAAAAGGAAAGCTGGAGGTAACATTGTGGAACATTTTCCAATGGCACTTAACAAATATAGAAAACGAAAACAAATTCTAATGACTTATTGTGACCAATTCAAGGATTCCAAGAATGCCTGTTTTACTTTATCTTTATGCTCATAGTTGAGCAGGAACATCATAAAATCCAATGTTGACACTCAGATATTTACAATGAAGAAAAAGGTGAGAGCAGTGTGTGTTCTCATGAAGTTTCCATGTTTCTTGATGACATTTCTTAATCAGAAGTGTTTCAAACTATTAAGACTCCTCATTTAGGCGACAGTTAGCAGAATTTGACAAAGTTCAGAACCCACAAATGACAGGCTGCCTTTCAAGTGGATGTATGCATTTCTATGTTTGTGTCAGGTATCAGTTCCCTGTTTGGAGATCACACAGAATTACTCAAAGCTCTACCTCTGGAAGGCTCCCAACCTCAGTCACATGTGATTTTAAGGTCTATGCAGCTGAAGTCATACAGAGGGATGTGTTCCTGTGTGTTTAATGCAGTCCAAAGACAGGTGTCATGCTGCCAAGCAATCAGATTAGATGTTAAATGGAGCCGAGAATATAAAACCCAAACGCACTTCAAGGCATGTGGTGCTGGAAAGAGCCCACCTCCCCTCAAGGGCAAGAAGAGACTGACATCAGGGGTCAGAGACAGGAGCGACCGGTGTGTCCTCAGACAGTGACAAGAAAACACTAGGTAAGCTCCCACTCTGGTGGTGTGCTACCACACACAGCAATGAGGTTTTGATGTTGGGGAAGAAAGGTTGCTCTTGTGTTTCTGAGAACGCAGTCCTTAGCAGGATTGTGTTGGCCCACATGGTCTCTTCCTGCTCTCTACAAACCTCCTGGAATGCCTGAACTTCCCTCATTCTGAGATACTAACACTTTGTCCATGCACTGCCCATACCTGGAAGATGTAAGGAGAGGAAAAAGAAACTCAATAACTGAAAGACCAGAGACCCTTTCCACAGACTTGGGTGTGAGCCAAGAGCCAAACAAGAGCCCCCAAATCACCATTGTTCTATCACTGAAGGGAAGGAATGGGAAATAGTGACAGCCCTTTTGCACACATGGCTCCTAAGTGAAGCTAAAGTATGTTTTCCCCTTAGATCTGGCCCACTCATGATGGTGATGACACCAACCTTGCCCAGGGACGAGTGCAGGTGAAGCTTTCTTCCATTTTCATGTGAGATGAAGACATTTGGCCCACGGGGCGTCCCTTCAGATTTCCTTACCCTTTCATTAATGAGGTATTTATTAGGGACCATTCACAGACATCATCTGGGAACATTTTCTGATTGTAACCACGGAGTTGGGACTAGGTCTCAGTGATGTGGGATGGCCTGGGCAACAGGAGTCCATGGGCCTCTTCTGCAAGCTCTTGCTTGGAAAAGAGAGGCACAGAGCTCTTGAAACTCTTCAGCAGAAGAGGGTTGCATGTGTGCCAGAGCAGATGAAGTTGGGAAGGATCCGCTCTCCTTTCTGAAGCAATGGTCTAGGGCCAAATTCAGGAGCTATAGGGCTGTCCCTCAGACAGCGCCCAGTGCTTCCCTTTCCGGGGAGCCTGCACTCACATCATGTGTCACGGTATAGCAATTAACTTCTGATGTCGGAAAGGTAAAAAAAAGTTCTACCTCCTGCCAGGAACAACTCTGTGTCTGGAACGATTCTGTTGGCATGGGACCATTGCCCTGCTCTCTGTCCACCCCTTTCAGGAAAGCTTGAGCTCCTTACCCCCTGACACACTCAGGGCCCATGCATGTAAAGTCCAGCCACTGAGCACGTTAGGGCACAAATTACTCAAAGACGAAAACATCAGAGCTAAATGTGCAGACTTGCCAGGAGCAAGATCCTTCCTTGTGAGTCACAACTGTCTGTGTACAGATGGGAAAGGCTTGATAGCTGGTGACAGCTGGACACATTCCTGACCTTATTGAAGTTGGTGTGCATGACTTTGGCCCACAGAACCCCCTGGTATAGCTAGTGGATGTCCCACTGGTCTCCTGGCTACAGGACTTTCTTACTCCTTGGCAACCAACCTGGCCCACGGACTGTACCAGGAACACTATCTACAGCTTCATTCTGGTCTCATATGACATGAAGAACCTTAGCCCTCAGGGTATCCTCTCCAATTCCCTTCAACTTATCCTAACCGTGTGTTCACTGTGAGACATTCAGAGCCAGAGTCTGGCAGCCTTTTCCTCCGATTTTAATTGTGGATCATGCTAGGTTCCCAGACGTTTGGAATCGCTTGGGGAAGAGATGTCCCTGGGGTGTCTGCCACATCTACCTCGTGAACAGGAGGTATTGGGGACTTGAATGTGTCAAGCACATGAGGATGGCTTGTGGGTAGGGGCAGGTGATATTCGGAGACAGTTGGCCTCACTTCACTTCTGTGGCAAATGCTGATGGAGCTGTGGCCATCAGCGCCAGAGCCAGAAGTAAAAGGAAAAAATAAAGCCACATTGATAGGGCTGATTAATTCCGAATGAGCATACGTGAAGATTGTTTTCTACCCCCTTAACAACGAATTTGTGAACTCCAAGGAACAATGTGGCCCTCCTAAAAACTTGGGACATCGAAGCCTCTGTTTGTGCACTGGCTATTCCTGTGCTCTGTGCCCCTGCCATAGACTGCCTGCACATCCTACTTTCTGAGCCTTGAACGGTTGCCACATGGCCGGTACATTTCTGCAGCAGGTGAATGTGAAAGAGACTACTCAAAACCTAAAAAAATCAGAACCTAGTCCCACAAACTTGGGCACCAGTCCATATGGAGATTCCGCCTTCCAAATCATACTGCTTTCATTCCCTGGAAGGAAAAGCTCTAAAGCTGGCAAGTACCCAAGCCCTCCTACACTGTTGGAGGTCAATTGTAGCGTTTTCATGCTACTTTAGGATTCCCAGCTGTAGCCAAAATATGTTCCAGTTCTCTATAGCCCACAGGTTTAGTAAAGTCCTAGGACACCAAGCTTGCCTGGGGATTTGCGCCAGTCACTTCATCACAGCTTTATTCCGTCATCATCTGAGACAAAGAATGTGGACCAAAGTGCATTGTCAGAGACCGGCTCCGGCCGGGGTCCAGGGTCCCTGAAGGATGGACGGTGTCAGCGAGAGAGAGAGAGAGAGAGAGAGAGAGAGAGACTGAGACAGCCCCGAGAGTCTTTCTGGTCCCCAGGCAGGCATTTCCGCTCTGAATGGGGCCAAACTTTAATTTATAACTAAGTGTTTGGGGGACGGCACAGAAGTGGCACTTGTCTTAGACAATGATTTCTGATAACAAACTTCTTTGATACATAAGAATTTCCTGGAACATAGATTTGTATAAGACTCCTGCATAACGTTTATCAATAGGGATTCAGGTAGGTGATTTAGATGCTTGTCCTATGGGGACAGGAAGGTAGCACACAAGACAACAAGTTTAGCATAAAAAGGGTGAAGTTACTTCTTCTTCCTGGGCAGGGATCAATAGCTTGTTTGTTTCAGGTGGAAGTATCAAGAAAAACAGGTCTTTCAGGAAACACCTTTGCTCACATAATCACAAAAGAAGTTCCTCAATAGGTTCCTTCCCAGGGAGCAATCAGCATATTCAAGGCCAGAAAATGATCCAAGCAGAAACAAGTGGGTGGGGGTGGATATCTGTCCTTAACTCTAAATTAAGCTCTTTGTCACAGGGCAGGACTCAATTGTAACTCCTGTTCTTAGCCCCCTTTAGTATGTAAGTCTTGGATCCACAAGGCCCATAGGAAGAGCCTTTTGACGATCATCCACAATGCTTTCATCTGAAGTCTCTTTTGAAAAGGCAGGAATATGCTTTTCCTTATGGGCAATCTGTGTGGCGAATATCGGTCTGATCTGGAATATTGTGAGGCCTGGTCAATACCGGCAGCCTCATTTCCAACATGAGCCAGTAGTAGCAGAAGTGAGACACCAGTTTTCATTTCTCATGGCGGGAGCTGTGCAAACGCTACCATTTCCTCGCTGTGATTGTCATCCAGCGAGGGCGGTGCGGCTCCCAGCAGTGCACCCCTTCCAATTCCCTTGGTCTTTTTCTAAACAGGTTTTCCTGTCAGGCGTTGAGGGTCTGAGCCTGGAAGGATTTCTCTTTGATTTTAATTGTGGCGACCTCTTAAGTTCCCCTAAGTTCAGGAGAAAGTGGGCAATGGGTTCTCTATGGGCTCACCCGTGAGACCTATCTTGGCGACAGAAGGCCAAAAACCTTGGAAAGGGGCCAGTGTTATTGGGAGGGAGTCATCCTCCCTTCTGGGAAAGGGGAGATGGATTTTAGAGGTCCGAGTCAAGAACCATGTGGTTGTTACTCAGACAGCTCAGACAGTGCCCAGCCTTCAGAACCAGCTAACACATGGCGATTCCTAAGGACATATTGCCCTCCTTTATGGAGAACTGTGCTCTGGGCAGGCTTCTGTTGGCCTGAGTGTGGTTGTTTACCCTGATCCCACTGGCCCCTGTGATGTTCCTGTATTCTGAGAAGATCAAAGTTTAAGCATGAACCTTGTTCTTGTTCTGTTCTTGTTCTTGTTCTGCCCAGATGATCAGGGCAGAGAGTCCGTTCAAGGCAAGGACTCTGGGACCAGAACGCAGTTCCACGGACATGGCTGCCAGCCAGCATAGAGAAGTCAACATTCAGATAGATCACGAGTGCCTCTACCCACTGAATAGAAGAGTAAGGCAGGAGCCAGAAGCCTTCATTCTATTTTCAGCTGAGGTGAACAACTTTGGTCCTTAGCGTATTCATTCGAATTTATTATTACCATCATCATCGTTATTTTTAAAAATTTTTTAATGTTTTGTTTATTTCTGAGAGAGAGAGACAGCGTGAGCAGGGGAGGGTCAGAGAGATAGGGAGACACAGAATTGGAAACAGGCTTCAGGCTCTGAGCTGGCTGTCAGCACAGAGCGCGAAGCGGGGCTTGAACCCACGAGCTGTGAGATCATGACCTGAGCCGAAATAGGACGCCTAACCGACTGAGCCACCCAGGCGCCCCATCATCATCGTTATTTTCTTTACGGGAGAGCTCACATTTTTAAAAATGTTTTATTTTATTTTTGAGAGAGAGAGAGAGAGAGAGACAGACAGACAAGAGACAGCGTGAACAGGAGAGAATCAGAGAGAGAGGGAGATGAGGAATCCAAAGCAGGCACCAAGCTCTGAGATAGCTGTCAGCACAGAGCTCAATGCGGGGCTCGAACCCACGAACCGTGAGATCATGACCTGAGCCGAAGTTGGATGCTCAACAGACTGAGCCTCCCAGGCGCCCCCATCATTATTATTATTATACTCTTATTACTGTTATTAATAATGTGAAGTATAACTGCTTCTATAATATGGGCTTGGGGAAGGTAAAGTCAAATGACAAGTGGCAATCACTTGCATAGGCTAAAGACTCAAAGATTCCTGGAGGCCTAGCTATTGTCAAGGTAATTTGTTTTTACCTCAAGCAAAACATTAACATTAAGACAATGGGGAGTTCCTGGAGAAGCATTTTACTCTGCCAGCCTCAAGTATTTGTCAATACTGGAAATTACATTTCTATTTTTAAATTATTTATTTTTGAGAAAGAGAGAGAGAATATGAACTGGCAGAGGGGCAGAGAGAGAGA
>NW_024083383.1:0-7976 GCF_003009895.1 Hyaena hyaena | reverse complement strand
GCTCAGGTCATGATCTCACAGCTTGTGAGTTCGAGCGCCGCATCCGGCTCTATGCTGGCCCCTCAGAGCCTAGAACCTGCTTTAGATGCTGTGTCTCCCTCTCTCTGGGCCCCTCCCCTGCTTGCGCTCTGTCTCTCTGTCTCTACAACATAAATAAACGTTAAAAAAAATAAAAACAAAACAAAACATATAAGCTTAAAAAAACAAAAAGATGGGGTTGGTGTACAGCAATAGGGACAATTTCTCCAATACAGATACACATGTGCATTCCTATACGTTGTCTAAGGTCTTTTAGACACCTTGTCTCTGAAACTCCACCCCTAGTCCCTATTCCACAGAAGGTCCAGCTGGTGTTTGAGGCAGACTCCCAATTCTAGGCAACCCCAGAAATTGCCATTGTCTTGTATCCTGCTTAGGCTCTAAGAGAATATGAATGGAAAATCCTGCTGTCCTTTTCCAAACCTTGTTTCCATAAGAACATCCCCTCTGCCGTGAACATGGAGGTGATAGGCACATTGCCTACACACGGAGGGCTTGAATGGGTTTGGAGCAGACAAGGAATTCAGGTGTTAACTTTGGTCCCTGGAGAATCCCAGAGAGGGGCCTTGCTGCGAATATTCACTGAAATGGGTAAGCCAGTCTCCCGGCTCTCCTGCCCCCAAGTTGGATTTCATTTACCTGCTCCAGAAAGCAGAGGGCGATCATGATTAGGCAGATGTCAGTGGCCCTCCTGGCTTGTTACCCCTCCCTGGGAAAGGGTCCAGCTTTCAGGCAGAGGCAGTTACCTCCGGGATAGACAAAAACTGGTTCCATCCCAGGATGCTCCAAAAGGAAGGAAACAAGTGGTGTTGGGTTCTAGTTGTGCTAGAAAGAGTCTTAAGAAAAAGAAAGAAGTGATGCTGGGAAAGACAAATCTTACTGAGTATGCTTCTCACGTGCCTTTCCTGCTCAGAGCCATGTGATTTCTGGGTAAAGGTGGTGGTAGGGCCTCAGCAGGAGGGAAGATAGAGAGGGCCGCTTTCAGCTTTTAATCCACTAAATGACTCCAGTTCTCACAGTGGGGGCAAAATCGTTTCACTCTCTCTCTATTCTGGAGGGTGGAGCTCCTGCAGCCTCTGTCTGAGGCTTATGCAGGTATTCAAGCACCTTCAGTACACAGGCCTAGAAGAGGGGGAGGGTTCTCTGAGACAGGTATTGCTGCCTCTTACCTGAGATGGTTCCTCTGATGTCAGCACCCAGACCAGTGAGAAGTTCACATTCAGCCCTTGTGAGGCTGGCTCCTCAGATGAATACAGACACTGGCTGCAAAGTTGCTCCTTGGGGCTGTCCAACATACCCAGCTCAGGGGCTCACTCGCTTCCACCCATGGCGATTAGAGTGCAGATGTTTCATCCACTGTGGAGTTCTCTTCCTGATGCCAGCTGTGACCTCACCTGGTGTCAATGCACCTCCCCCCACCAGGTGAAGGCCTGTGTCTGAGAACTGCTCACTACTGTAGGTCACTAATGGGTGACTCTAGGCAGCGGCTTAAGCTCTCAGGGATTGTCATGTCTTCGTTATGAGAGAGTAGAACAAAAATCAACCCATGGTGATTGTGGTAGGACAGAGGCCCCAGCAGGGAGCTGTGTGACTACCACAGAGCCATAATGCTCTATTTTACAAAGTTTCTGCCAAGATTTCAAATGTCCATGGAAAGGTATGAAATCCTTCTGTGGCTGAGAGATTGTGAATTTGGCATTGTCATACTTGATTCCTCCCCTGGGTCCGAAACGGACAGCTGACAGGTTGATGAGAGGTCAAGGATTATTTTAGAGAGCCTATTGCAAAGGATATTGTCTACGATGAAGGCTACACATAGTCTTCGTGGGTGGGATGATTTGAGGAGAATGGGGTGTGGCTGCCCTCCTGCGTTTGATACCAAGGGGGAAGTAAGAGGTCCGGAATATCTGGACTCTGCCTGCCCCAAGATCCAGATGGAGACATCAACATGGGCCCTCCATGATACTTCCTATCTGAGGGACACTGACCACACCAAGCCACCAGCTGGATAACAATTGCCCTGAGTGCTTCGTTCCATACCCTTGTAGTTCCTCTGCACCATACTTCTCCGTGTGATGGGGACAGTGGGAGGAAGAAATAGGAGAGAGGCTGACTCTTTTCCTGGCTCTTCTCTACTGCAGGTATCTTACTCTGTTGGAAGAGGGCTGAGCCAGGGCAGGGGAGATTTCCACTCTACAAGAGTCTGGACATTATATATTACACTAACCGGACTTCTACTCATCTGAGTGGTAATAGGAGAGAGGGCATTCCGAAGGTCATTCATCCCTAAGAAGAATTCATTTCCCTTTTCTGAACAGAGGGAATGTCTTCTTAAATCGTACCTCCTGATCTTTTAACATTGACGAAGAAGCAGCAAGTCTGACTCTGGGCCCTGAGGTGTGTATATTGGAGCATCAGGCCCCACCCAATGAGTGCTGCAGACACAGCAAACCAGAGCCAGCCAAACAGAGCACCAGCCCCTGAGTGATTCTCACACACTGCTGGGGAGCAGCCAGCCCTCGAGAGGAGCTAGCCCAAGTGGGAGCTTTCTGTCACCCACTACAAAGAGCCCCATCACTCCCAGGGTGCCTGAGTCTCAGAGGCATTTCTTACCTTACTACTGAGGGCTGTAATTGGCTGTCTGTGTGTGTTCATCTGCGCCCACAGCCAGTTGTCAAGTTCACGTGTGAGCTTCCATCTTTGCCTTGCAGTTGTTTCTACCTGGAATTTCAGTCTCTCTTGTACCCTGCTTTCTTCCAGAATGATTTCTCAGTCTTGTCTCTCTACATCAGACAGAGTATATTTCTCTAACGTCCCCAAAATGTGTCAGGAGGAAAAGAATCATGACGGATTTCACACAAAATAATATATGCAGCAACAATCTGAAAATGACCGAGATATTCCTTTTCAAAATCTTTTACTTTCTTGGATAATACAATGGTCACCTACACACTGGACAATCATTGCAATAAATAGAAGATCTCTAACGACTCATACCTATCTCTGTGCTCCTATTCAGTCCAGTTTTGTCAACAGCCTCTGGGCAACAGTTTCATGAAGTATGTATTTATAATTCCCTTCTTTTATTTGTTGTGATATTGCTTACACATGCTTACATATCACTTACATGTATCATTTAGTCCTCTTGAAGTTTTATTTACGGGCTATTCAAAGGGTTCTTAATATTTAATCTCAACATTATACGAATAGGTAAATTCCTCACCATATAACTATAGATCCCCTTTCCACATTGTATTCTTTAACTTATGTATCCATTCTTTGTCAATGGCTATCCTGTTTCTTCACAATTATGGAGACTACTGCTAGGAGTATATGTTCACATGTCTCCTGTACAGTTTTGCAGGGTGACTGTTCATTTTATGTTAGGGGTGGAAACCTAAGTCCTGGGGCACGTGAATGTGCAATTTTATAAGGTTCAAGCATATTGTTTCTTCAAAGTGATTGTATTGAAGTATATTCTCACCAGCCATGTTTCAGAGATTCTGTCAATCTACAATCTCACAAATATCCAATTTTGTCCAACTTTTTTTTTCCACTGCAGTTTATTTATTTATTTATTTTACATTTTCTTTTTTTCCTTAAATAGTTTATTGTCAAGTCGGTTTCCAAATAACACCCTGTGCTCATCCCAACAAGTGTCCTTCCCCATGTCCATGACCCCCCTTCCCCTCTTCCCACCCCCATCAGCCCTCAGTTTGTTCTCAGCACTCAAGAGTCTGTCATGGTTTGCCTCCCTCCCTCTCCCCAACTATTTTCCCACTTCTTCTCCCTCATGGTCCTCCATTAGCTTCCTCCTAATCCTCCTATATGTGCAAACATATGGTATCTGTCCTTCTCTGCCTGACTTATTTCGCTCAGCATAACACCCTTTAGTTCCATCCAACTTTAAAATTATCCAATTGATTTAATGCATGATGTCGCCTTGTAGGGCACAGATGAGCATTTGCCTCATCTTAGTTCATCTGCAGTACTTTCTCTATTTTTTCCCCAGTCATGTTTCTTTTCTGAGAAAGTTATGTTCGTGTCTTTCCCCCATTTTCATGCAGGGTTGCTTCACCTTTCCTTAATGATTTCTGGAATTTTAAAAATATGTTATTTCCTTTAATCCTTAGTTGACTACTTTTGGGCAAATATCTTCTCCAGGTACGTGGAGATTTTGAAACTTTCTTTTTGCATTTATTTTCAAGAAGAGAAACATTTCATTTTAATGTAGTCAAAGGTATCACGTTGGTCAGTCTGTTTTATATAGCTGTCATCTTGATATCTTTATACGGTTTTCGTCTCATTTAAGAAATCTTTCTCTAAGAACAGCTATGTGTTTGTCTACAGTTCCCACTTGAAATTTAGGTCTTAAATCCATCTGGAATTGGTTATCATAATGATGTAGGTAGAGATTCAACTGCCTCTGTCCATATGAAGACCTGGATTGTCAGATCCACTTACGGCATAGTGCCTTCTACCCCCCACTGACATCCCCTTGCACTTCTCCCGTGCAACAGAATTCTACATATGCCTGAATCCTATACAGGAATCTGTGTTCCTTTCTGTGGGTCAGTTGGTCTCTCCCTGTGCCAGCATCCAACTGTCTTAGATACTGAAATAAATGTTATCTGATACAGCAAATCGAAACAGCAAATCCTCCATGCCGACGGCACCATGCCTGCTTGAGACTCTCTCTCTCTCTCTCTCTCTCTCTCTCTTCCTCCCCTGCTCACACTCTTGCTCTCTCTCTCTCTCTCTCTCTTCCTCCCCTGCTCACACTCTTGCTCTCTCTCCCTCTCTCTCTCTCTTTCTCAAAAATAAATAAATTTTAAGTTCAATAAATGAACTTAAAAAAAGTTTTTCCTCCTGATCTTCCATATAAATCTTAAACTCCAGGCTCCTTCCTTCTTGTATGGGTCTCCCTCCCAGTTACTTGCCAAATTTCCCCCAGAGCACCTCCTGTTAGTTTAAGTTGTTCATGACATGTGCCCCCATGGCCTACCAGGGTCCTTCGTGGCCAAGTGTGGCATCGTGGCAGCCGGCATCATGGCTCCAAAAAAATGAAAAGAAGTAGAACGACAGAGAAAATTTATAGTCCCTCTCCTTTCTGATGGGAAATGCTTCTCTCGTTCACTGGAAGCTTTGGAAACTTACTCGCAGCCTTCTTCCCTGTCTCCAGTGTTCCCATTGGAGTCATAGCTAGATGACCTCACAGAGATCATTGAAGACCTGTCTGTCATGGCTCCTGATGTCTCTCTGCCCTCCCCTACTTCCTGAGCCATGTGAAGTCACAAAACCTTCGTTTCCTTACCTGGAACTACTTCTTCTGTGAATAAACAGCAGTTTCACTTTCATGTCCTGTAAATGTGGACCTTCAACTACCAGTCAAATCCTCCTCAGGGAGGGGCTCAAGTCAGAAGCTGTCATCCTTCTTGTGTTCTTTCAAACTTTAAACAAGCAGGACTGGGGCTCTCCAGCACCTTGTTCACTGCAGTGACCTCAGGAGTTACCCAGTGCCTGCATCTCCCTGGGACTCTAACCTTCTGGATTGTGCCTGTATTATGGATTTCTGGGAGCACTTCATTAGCCTCTGAATTTTCTGCTGTGTTAGTGGAAATGTTAGTGATCTCTGACATCAGATCTCTTGTTTTCTCCAGAGTTGGCGAATGAGCAAAGTGTGTACTTACAACGTGGGACACTGGCTTTGTGCTTGGAGGGCTGAGGTGTAGGTCTGACTGGCTGCGGGGTAAGATTCTATCCTGCTGGCCATGCCTTCCTCTTTGGAGAAAGGAGAACCATGGTCTGAAGATGCCCTTTTTCTTCTTTTCTTATGAAAAAGTTGTTAGTAAATTCGGAATAGGCTGAATGTTTCCTGGGCATGTCCAATGGAAACTGTGCCGTGTTTAATTGCAGTTTAGCTGTTCACACCATAGAGCTATTTCAAAACTCAGTGAGTTTTAATCATTGGTAACAATACAATATAATTCTTTTGTTGGTAATTGCTTTCCGTCCACTCAGGCTATAAGAAAATACTACAGACGGGGTGGCTTATGGGCAGAAATATATTTCTCATACTTCTGGAGGATAGGAGGACCCACCCACATCAAGGCACCTTTGTACCAGTGTTTGGTGACAGCTCACTTCCCAGGTGGACATCTCTTGTCACCTCACATGGCAGAAAGGGCAAGCTAGCCCTCTGCAGTCTCTTAACCTGGGGTCACTTGGTCACTAAACCATTCATAATCACTCTGCCCTCATGACAAAGTCACCACCCAAAATCCACCTACTAATGCCACTACTTTGAGCTTACAAGTCAACTATGAGTTTTGGGGAAGGCACAAACATTCCATCAACAGCAGTCATATAGATGAAATCTGTCTGTGGAGGTTCAGTTGACTTCTCACCCTCACCTTAAAAGATAGCGCTCTTGCCCCATTTGAATACGCATTTCAATATCCTTGAACTATAAATGTCCCTTCTTTAGGAATTCTCCATTTAACCAGTAATATCATCTGCCTGGTTCCTTCATTAGTAATAGGATAAATAAAATCTTTAACACATATTTACTTTATATTTCTTTGAGAGTCATGATTCTCCGTCTTTTGAAAATTTTCCTTGCAGGACATACAGGATGGGGATGAGCACTGAGCATGTTCCTACTGGTAAAAGCCCACTGGGAGTCCCTGAGACAACCAAACTTATGTGTATAAGTAGTTTTGAAATCAAACTTTCCTCACTCAGAGTGGATGATAAGAGGCCCCATCACTAATGTAGTAATAATTTTCTTGTAGTCCCATGATTCAATCAGGTACCTATGTTTTGAGACTGTATAGAATTGAATCAGGAAAATTAGAAGTCTTACTTATTTCCTCTGCCACTTCCCAACACGTGTTCTAAATCCCACCCAAATTCTTCCATTAGGAAAGGTAAATAGACATTTAACTTCCATGTTTCTGTCCCACAAACACGTGGCAATTATTACCACAGAGAGTATGTGCTTAGCTATCCCCCTAATAGAGCACACATCCTGGCAGGCTTTTCTCTGTCCCCTGCCTCTCCCACGAGACAAGTCCTGGCTGCTATTTGCCGCAGGGTATGTAAACTAGGTATGCCTGCTATTCTTCTGTACTCTCTAATGTGCTGGCCTGAATGATTGCTCCTATAGAGTGGAAAGGGGTATGGCTGGGCTTTGTGTTTTCAGGAAAATGCAGACTGTTTGTACCAGTTTCTCAATGCTATGTAACACACTAACAGAAAATAAGTGGCTTAAGACAACACCACAGATTTATTGGCTTATAGTTCCAGAGGAGAGTTGTCAAAAATGAATCTGAAAGGAACTAAAACCAAGGTATCAATGGTGATGGGTATTAAGGAAGGAGTTTGTTGTGAGGAGCACTGGGTGTTATATGTAAGTGATAAATCACGAAATTCTACTCCTGAAACTAATATTACACTATATGTTAACTAACTGGAATTCAAATAAAAACTTGAAAGTAAACATAAAATAAAATATTAAATAAAGTAAAATATAGGTGTCAGCAAGGCTGATTCCTTCTGAAGGTTCCATGAGATGATCCACTTCTTTGCTTCTCTAGCTTTTGGAAGCTGCCCGAATTCCTTAGCTTGTGGTCCTTCTTACATCTTTCTGTATCATCACTCCAACTTCTGCTTCCATCATCCCATCTCCTTTTCTTCAATTGGCCTTGCCTCATTCTTATGAGGTCCCCTGTGACTATACTGAACCCATTAGGGTGATCCAAGAAAATCTTTTCATCTGCGATCCTAAACTGGATCACACCAGCAAAGTGTCTTTTGCTGTGTGAGGTAACACATTCACAGACTGTGAGGTTCAGGATGTGAACATCTTTGAGGACTGTTATTCTCTATTCCACAGGTCCTCACTCTTGTGACATAGGAATCATTAGAGCAGACAA
>NW_024083382.1:5654-8016 GCF_003009895.1 Hyaena hyaena | reverse complement strand
CTGAGCCCGAGCCCGCTGGAGTGAGGAAAACCGGGTCCCTCTATGGCTCGTCACCCGAAACACGAACTCACAGGCAAATTTCCCAGTTTTTAGTTCTTTGCCTTCCCTCTCGAGTCCCAGCCAGCCAGGAGCGCGGATGCCCAGTGTCCACGCGGCTCTTTCAGGGGCCCCAGCCGCCCGGGACAACAGTGGCGGCAGGCGCGCCACCACTCTGAAGTCCAGCCGCCAGGAGCCAGCACAAAGAAGCAGTCTGTGCGCTCAGCCACCACCCCCCCCTTCCTCCGGGACCAGTTGGCGCTAGGGGACCTGGTGTGCAGGTATTTGGCAAGTACGGTCTTTCTATGCACCGAGTGGAGGTTTTTCTCCCCCGAGCGGAGGTTTTTCTGTTTCGGACTCTCTCCTTTTCCCCTCTCACTCCCCGTAGAGGGTAGAGGGGGATCGCCTCCCACCCTGGATTCTCCGATCCCGGCCCGATTTTATCTTCCCCAGTTCGCACTCACGTTAGAAGGCTCTCTCAGTGGATTCTGCGTCCTTTTTCTCCCAATCTCTCAGGTTTTGTAAGGTTTCCAATGGCTTCAGATCTTTTCTGTGTGATGTATGGGCGCGAGTGCAAGTACGGAGCTCCTTACTTCTCCGCCATCTTGCCCTCTCTCTCTGTTGTTTTATTTTAAAAATGAAACATCTTGTCCCTTGCCCTCACAAAACCATATAAGGAAAAAGTTGTTTTTTATTATTTTCTGTAGCCATAATAAAATAATTTTAGCAATGATAATTGCTCCCATGATCTTTATGAATGCATTTAATAGAATGCATTTTGGCAAGACACCTGTCAACTTCCTTGGAAGAACAGAACCCACTCTTTATTTTTTAGTGGCACTAAAAAATAGTAATAATGTTAAGAACACATTTTCTATATGTTTTCAACAAACCTAATATTTTTTAAATTATATTCATTCAGAAGGATCCAAACAAAATATTAAATAAAGGGAGAGCAAATGTGTGGTCCATATGAATCCACTTTCTTGTTTCCACACCCAAGGCAAACATCATTCATTGTCCTCACTATCCTTTCCAGTAAGCAGAGAGGCCTATAATCCTTCTCTTCCTGATTGAAATGTGCTAGGAGATAGAGATCTTTTTTTACAAAGGTCCTTATTTTTTAAATGTGCATGGTAATACTTCTTTAATATTCTCACATGCTTGAAATCCTTCTTGAATTAGATAATATTTTAGGGACTGAACTATTTTTCAATTTCTCCAGTTCCTAGAGACCCTGAAGTTTCCTGGGTTTTATAGGTGTTTTATAACTTTCTCCTTTCTCTCTGGCTTTCTTCTTGTTCTACCTCCAATATTAAAATACAGACGCAGACTTAAAACACATTTGAAATTTGAGTTAGAGATGTTTCATACCACCAGCTGTTCAAAAACATTTTCATAAATAGGCCTGAAATATTAATATCAAGAGGCAAAAAGGAGGTGAGCCAACTCTTTAGTACCATCAAGTCAAGTTCTATAATAACGGCTGGTTAATAAGGCGTCTTTGCAAATGACAGCTCTGGCTTCACGTGTGATGAAAAGCCTTTCATTATTTGGCTCTGAAGTTTACAGTCCTAAAATAATAAGCTCATAAAAGAATTTCACCAAAAGCCAATGTTCTGACATATCTTGCAATAGTATATTCAATCGTCAGAGTATTTAATCACGTATTTAATCTTCTGTCCATCTGATGGCCAACCTCATATCATAAGGAGATAGAAACTGCTAATATTTGCTCCTATCCTACTGTGAGAGGCGCACCAACAATGTCAATGTAATCACTGGCAATTTTATGAAGTAAAGGAAGGAAGCAACAACCAAAGCAGAGAGATTTGAAAGTGCTGTGATTCTGACTTGGAAAATAGTAGAAAAGAATAGCAGCCAAGTGTAGTTGGCCTTTAGCATCTGAAAAAGGCAAAAGAATTGATTAACCCCTAGGACCTCCACAAGGAACACAGCTCTGCCAACACCATGGTTTTAGCCCGTTGACAACTATTTCAGACTCTGACCTCCAGAACTGTGAGATAATAAATGTGTCTTGTTTAAAGTTGGCAATGACTTCATTGTCACTTTTAAAACAGTGTTTGCTCTAGTTGCATGTTTATAACTTGGGAGTGTTTTGCAGCACAACTGTGAGGGTGTTCCACGTGAATTTCGACACACAGCAGAACTATCATTAGTATGTATTTTCTTTCTTTCTTTCTTTCTTTCTTTCTTTTTTTTCTTTTTTTTTTTTTTTTTTACAAATAGTTTATTGTCAAGTTGGTTTCCATTTAACACCCAGTGCTCATCCCCACAAATGCCCTCCTCCATGCCCATCTCCCCC
>NW_024083382.1:0-2076 GCF_003009895.1 Hyaena hyaena | reverse complement strand
TTTTTTTTCTTTTTTTTTTTTTTTTTACAAATAGTTTATTGTCAAGTTGGTTTCCATTTAACACCCGGTGCTCATCCCCACAAGTGCCCTGCTCCATGCCCATCTCCCCCCTCCCCTCACACCCATGAGTCCTCACTTTGCTCTCAGCATTCAAGAGTCTCTCATGTATGTATTTTCAAATAGACTGTTCTTCTAACCCACTCAAATCAAGAAATCAAATGTGCTTTGGTGATAATAATAAATATGTGAAGCACTTTAAAACTCACTGTATGTTAAAGGCTGGAATGTTATAGAATGTTTTATATATAAGCCTGATGTGTTAGTCCATGCAAATGCCATGCAGCTTAGCATTAAGGGGCAGTGTGATTCAGGACAAGGATTGCTCCCAAATTCCGTCAGGTGTGACTTGAAGGGTGCCATGAAAAATCCTCCTTCCTAAATATATTCCCAGGCCAACATAGCATGTTACTGAAGATACACAACAGAGATTTAAGACTATATATTGCCAAGAGATCTATTTAAAACAAAAATAATTTTTATGTATTTACTCAACTACTTGTTCATAAAAGATTTATTGTGCAACAAAAACATAGTAAAAAAAAATTACAGATATTAGAATCCACAAGTTTGGTTTAAAACTCAGGTTTAGGAGCACTGGGTGGCTCAGTCGGTTAAGCATCTGACTCTTGGTTTCCGCTCAGGTCATGATCTCAAGCTTGCTTGTGAGTTCAAGCTCTGCAGTGGGCTCCATGCTCACAGTGCAGAGCCTGCTTGGGATTCTCTTGCCCCATCTCACTCTCTCTCTCTTAAAAATCAATAAACTTTAAAAAATAAAGAAATAAATAAAATTCGTATTTAACTTCTTATGAACCACGTTTGAACTACTTATAATATCCTATCACTCTCTCTCATCTCCAATTCCTTCATTTGTAAAATAAGGATAAATTCCACCTTATATGGGAAGTAGTATAGTCTAATGGTTAGAGTACAGGTACTCAGATACTGTCTGGGTCAAAATTTTGACCTGCCCACTCACTCTATGACTATATGCCAGCAATCCAGTGACGTCGGGGAATGACTTTGCCTCTGTTTTGTCACCTATAATATACCACCTACCTGGTAGAGATTTTGGTAAGATACCATAGAAAATGTATCAGCACCTTTGACATGTTCCATTTGTATTAACTACCGTAATATGGTTGTGGTAAGGAACAGACGAGATCATGTGTGAAAAACACTTCACACTTACTGTCATTCAGATTCATTTATTTGAATTTTATATAACGTAAGTAGGTTTTATATATATATATATGTGTGTATATATATAACATATATAGTATATTGTACAACATGTTTCCTCTATTTTAGAACACACTTTTTTCAGATTATTACATTTTAAATATTAGAATACATCTGACTATTGACTTTTGTTTTTAGCACAGTGCTTCTTTCCCCAAAAGCTAATATAAAATTTGTAACGGTGCCTTACAAAGGAGGAAATAATACACATATGTACGTAACAATTATAACAACAATAAGAAAATCCTTAATACATTTATGTGTAAAGTGTTATGAAAGCAGATAAGAGGCAATGATTTACTAACTCTTGTTGGGAGAAGGTAGAAATGACAATGAAGATGGATTTTGAAGGATGACCATGTATTCAAGAGGCAGAGAATTTGAGCCAAAGGAATTACCATATGACTCAGCAATTCCACTCCTACTTATGTATCCAAGAGAAATAAAAACATATGTCCACACCAAAATTTATGTACACAAATGTCATAGCAGCCTTAGTCAGAATAGCCAAAAACTAGAAACTACTCAAACGCCCATTAACTGAGGAATGGATAAATAAATAAGATGTGGCATCTACATGTGATGGAATAGTCAGCCATAAAAAGTACTGATATATGCTACAATATGAAAGAACTTGAATACATTATGTTAAGTGCAAGAAACCATATTCAATGTAGTGAAAGAACAACACTTCAAGGATATGTTTATATTTATATGAAATGTCCAAAGTAGGCAGAGCTACAGAGACCAAAGGTAGATTAGTGGTTGCCTAGGGCT
>NW_024083381.1:4692-8056 GCF_003009895.1 Hyaena hyaena | reverse complement strand
GGTTCTCCATCCCCTTACTTTCAATCTGAAGGTATCTTGAGGTCCCAAGTGGGTCTTTTTAAACAGCATATAGATGGGTCTTCTTTTCTTCTCCATTCTGCAGTGCCTACCTTACTGGGGTGGATTGTTGTGGCTCCTGTAGTTGTGTACGTCCATGTGCAGGAGGGGTGAAAATGATGTCACCCAGCTACCCAGTCTCTGGTATGCTGTCCCCAGCCACCAACCACTCACCTGTCCTTTGTCTCTGGCTTCCGTCCACTCCTTGCTTTACACTGTCTTTGACCAAGCCATCAGGTTGCCAGGTGGTACCTCCCTTCTGAGTTTTATCTCAGAGGCAGCTGTATTTCCCACACATCACTTCTGAGGGACTGTGGCTTTGACCCACTCAGATCCTTTGGGGGAGGGTGTAACCAAGCAATGTCTGGGTGCTGGCTGCACCCAGGAACGTATACGGGACCATGCTGTTGCCGATGCCCAGAGCCTGTGGCTGGGTGCCAACTCGCCCCAGAAAAGGTTCACGTGATCATGCAACAGCAGCATTTCAGGGATCACAACAGATATCTGGCACCAGCCTTTACCCTTAACGACCTTGTTACAGAACCAGCGATTGTGGTTGTTTTCTGGTGTCTGCTGGGACTGAGTGGCCCAAAAACTCTACGAAATGTCCTTGCAGCAGTGGAGCCACTTCTCCCTGTGTGGCCTGAGATCCTTCTGAACCTCACTCTGCTCCTGGAGATTCGCCCATCCCACCAGAGCACTGCCAGGTATTGAGCTGAGGAGTTTCATACTCGTTGCTCCCCCTGTCTATAGAGACGTAATGGACTTTAAACCCTCTCCTTTCTTCTTTCTACCTTTCTAGTTCAGTCCCTGTGGCTGTTTCCATTTTTCCACTACTCTCCAGCTGTTTTATTTTGGGGGGGGGGGGAGAAATGCTTTTCCCATACTCTCCCTCATCTCTGTCCTCTCTCTGCAAGCAAAAATAGCTTCCTGCTGTCCCCCGTTCACTTCTCCGCACCATGTACCTGCTGAGTTCTGTGGTTTAGGTGGTGCAGATTATTGTGTCAATGCTCAAATCCATTTTCTAGGTGTGCAGGATGGTTTAGTGTTTCTCTGGCTGTATTTCAAGAGTGCAAGATGGAAAAAAACTTTCCATTCTTATCTTCCATCTTGGCTCCTTCAAACCCCATCCTGTTTGCTCATTCTTAAAAGGGGTTAATAATGGTCCCTCCTTCATAGGATCATCAAGTGGTCTGAAATGAGATGCTTGCCCAAAAGTGCTTAAAGCAGTGCCTGACAAATAAGAGGTATGGAATAAAATATCATGGCTATTATTAACTTTTGCCAGAAAGAAATTATCTAAAGAGGCTGTGCAACTGCCCTGAGGCCACATCACTAATTGAAGAGGTGGGTCTCATGCCTTTTCTGGCCACAGTGGAAGGAGGATGTTCACAGGGACAACATGGTACTTCTGACAGCCATCAGATGACTATGACAGAGGAATTTCTGGAAGAGATCTTAGATTGACGAAGGAAGCCTATGTTACCTTGCTGAGTAAGGAGCTCTCTGATAAATCTATAAACTTTAAAGCTTATAGACAGCATGTCCACAAAATGCATACATGTGAAAGACAAAAACTTACAACCTAGTTCCCAGAATTCTCAGAAACCTGAAGTTTGCCTCCCCATCTAGGGGAGCCCCGTGATAAGAACTTCTACCCTGGACAACCCAGCCCAAACCCTACACTGTTTTTGGTTAGAAAGAAATCTCCCACACAGAGTAGGCCAGAAATTGTCACTTCTGTCTGTGATTCATTAAGTCTGCTGGGCAATACAAGAATGTAACTTTGTAACAGCCTTCTCAAGAGATTCAGATTCAAGTAGCCACCATATTTTAAGAATCATGAGTTTATAGGACTCGCCCAAGGTCTCACATGTAAAATAGATTAGCGCAGGACTGGCTCTAAGAAATGACTTACCTGGGGGGTCCTGACTCCAGCCCATGTTCTTTCCACCTTTCATACAGCCTAAAAATAGTTTCAAATGTATTAACTTATTAAAACTTTTCCAAATAACTATGTAAAGAAAAAATTGCTGCAGAGAAAAGAAAATTTAGAAGGGAATCCACCAAGATCTTAGTAGAGGGGGCTCTGAAAAGATGGGATGTAATCTTTTGGTTCCCTTTTACTTAGTTTTAAATATCCTTCCAATTTTTTGTATAATAAATATGTATTCCATATGAGATACCTTAGAAATAAATCTTATGTTTCGTATGTATACGTTCATTGTAGAGGTTGCTTTTAGGGAAAGAGGTTTGAGCAATGGAATGTAGTAAGAGCCCACAGTGACTACATGGCTGAATATAGAGGACCCACCTCAAAATATCCATAGGCCCTAAGTGACCTCATCCTTCCCCTTTAAGCACAGCCCCCTCCCACTGCCTCATTAAGGACAGCTTCTCCTCTGCATTCCTGCCCACTGCTCCCTTGTGGTGTATTCAGTAAACTTCTCTCTCTTTTCCTCTGCCTAAGGTGAATTCTTTCACTTCAGTTTCCATCTGATTGCTGTCAACATTTTGGGGCCCCCATCTGCTCAAGAGACACCCTATGTAGACACCACACTTGGTGGCCCTGCACCGGGAGACTTTGCACCCCCACTCACATTTGGGGGAACGCTGCACGTGGAGCCTTTACCATCTGGGGTCTCCCTGGATACTCTGAAAATTTCTTGGGATTTCACAGTCTGTCTCTAGTACTCCTTGGGGACTTGGCGACCTCTATTGGAAGTTACCCCTTGGAGAGGATTCAGAGCCCTGAATGGGACCCAGCAAGACCGCCCTTGCAGGAAAGCATAAGGGATTTCTCTTTCACTCTTCTGAGGGACTCTTCCCTCAAGCACTTTTCTGCCCTTTGGCCTCCTAGCCCCAGTACCTGCTAGAAGACTGAAGGCATCCAGCCAGGGCGGCTCCAAGATGTCGTCTGAAGGTCTGTGGGTGAACAGGTCAGACTGCCCATGCCTGTGAGGGCGAAGGACCCCTGTCCTCTGCCTTCTCACTCTGTCTCCCTCAGGTCTGCTCTCAAAGTCCGGCGCATTTGGCAGTTCACCCAGGGCAAATCTGCACACATTAGGGACACGGCTGGGACCCTTTCCCGCAGCTGGCTGACTCTAGCAGCCTCACTTCTTTCGGCCAGGCCCCATTTCCTCTTTTCTCCAGATCTAGCCACCATCTTAATTTGCATGCAAACAAATGCATGCTCGCCTGAGCATGTCTGCTTGGTGAGCCCTGAGCTGTCCTTTTTCCCATGCCATTCAGGCAAACTGTTGGGCTGGCCCTCCATGCCACTAGGAAGTGCTGTCCCATTTGCTGC
>NW_024083381.1:0-1649 GCF_003009895.1 Hyaena hyaena | reverse complement strand
TGGAACATGTGCTCTTTTGCTTGGTTCAAGGCAATATTTTCATTTTCAGCTATATCTGAAAGACGTCTTTTCTGTTGCCTAGTGGAAGGAGTCAAGTACACTGCATTGAGTTTTAACAGATCAATTCACCTTTTCTTTAGGGAGGTGGTTGAGTTTTTCTTTCATTTTATTCTCTTTTGTGTCCTAAACCATCAATCTCCTTTACTCTAGCATTAAAGAAAAAAGCTTCTCTGAGTGTCTGTAAGATAAAGCACATACCTCTCTGTCAATTCATCCTGTTTTCTACCAACCATCCTATTTTATAATGTGAAAGATGTTTATCTAAGCTCTGGGAATGCAGCAATGAGTAGGAGAGACATAAGCTCCACCTATATGGAGTTCCTGGTCTATCTTGGGAGATATATATATTATAATTTATTGTCAGATTGACTACCATACAATCTGTAAAATGTGCTCTGGGCTTTGGGGGTAGATTCCTGTGGTTCATCGTTTACATACAACACTCTGTGCTCATCCCAACAAGTACCCTCCTCAATGCCCATCACCCATTTGCTCCTCTGGGGAGACATTATTAAATAATGTATTACCCATGATGTTATTTAATGATTGTGATAAAGGATAAAGCGAAGAGAAGCAAGTACTGCAAGAGCAGGTGACAGATTGAGTCTTGGGGTTGAAGGAAGACCAAAATAAGGAAAAGGCATTTATGAGCCTTGGAGAGGGAATGGAAATCAAAAAAGTGATATGAGGAAAGGTGACATACTGGAAGAACTTTCTATGCAAAACCAAGGGGACAAAGGTCAGGGAATGGCAAGAGGCAGGGAGTTCTGTAGGAACTGAAGAGAGGCTAGGTCTTTGGTCGGCAGAAAAGGAAGTTGGGAGTGGTGGAGAGTCTAAAGCTAGAGCATCACCCAGGGTCAGATCAGACTAGGCTTGGCCTTGTCGGCCTCATTTAAGACACTGGTGTTTTTTGTTTTTAATGCTAAAAGAAAGAGAAACTTATTAAACCCAGATCATGGGCTGTTCATGTTCTCTAGAGGGTTGTGATGCATCAACATGAGTACAGATTTTCAGTCCCTTCAGGGTTCTCTGCTCTTGGTCAGTCACACACTTATGTCCCTGGACCCTATAGGCCTCTAAGTTTGCATCTCTGGGCTAGATTCTAAAGCATGTCAAGGTTCTGCGGGGATGCAGAGACAAATAACATGCAGCTCTGGTTTTCAGAAGGTTGAGATTTAGTAGGGTAGCAAGGCATTTTCCCTAAGAAGTATCTAGAAGGCAATAGGTAAATGGCAAGCATTATTTATTATTATTGCATTGTTGATGTTTCCTGAAGGGTCTCATGTTCATGCCGGGCATACAGATGCCCCTTAACAAAGAGCTGTTGGGTAAATGATTCACAAGCCAGTGAGTAGTCTGGGGACTGGCAGTGAGAAGTAAATGAGAGCTGTGAGCTGAGAGACTCTGTAATTACCTGGCAATATCTCCAAATGCTTCCAACATGGGCTTTTTCACATACTGTAGTCCATGCTGGGCACATAGTGCCCTCACCAAGGGTTCCACCTTGTGATAATTATGGCGTGGCATTGTGGGAAACAGACTAGGGAAACGAGACAGGAGATATACAACTTAGATCAAAAGAAGGAGTT
>NW_024083380.1:0-8074 GCF_003009895.1 Hyaena hyaena | reverse complement strand
TTAAATTCCACATATGAGTGAAATCATATGATATTCATCTTTCTCTGATTGACTTATTTTGCTTAGCATATTACACTATTCTTCCATCCACAGTATTACAAATGGCAACAATTCATTCTTTTTAATCATCAAATATTATTCCATTGAATATACATATATATTTATATATTCAATAAATATATATATATATATATATATTTATATACCACATCCCTTTTTTTCCATTCATCAGTGGAAGAGTGGACATTTGGGCTTTTTCCATAATTTGGCTATTGTTGATAGTGCTGCTATAAATATTGGGGGGATGCCCCCTTTGAATCAGCATTTTTGTAGGCTTTGGATAAATGCCTACTAGTGCAGTTGCTGGGTCATAGGGTCAATTCTATGCAAAATGATGATTTTATTAAAGCATAGGAACAGGACCCATGGATGGAAAGAGCTGCCCTGGGATTGTGAGGAGTGACTGATTATATGCTTGGGATTTGGGGGAGTTAAGGAAAAAGAAAGGCTTCCAGAAGGACTTTCATGTGTTAAGGTGGACTCATAAGATCCTGGAGGCCTTACTACTGTTGAGCTAAAGTTATTTTTCTCTCCTGTAAGGCATTAACATTAAGACAAGACAGTTGGGAGGTTTTTGGAGGAATGTTATAGTCTGCCTATCTCAAGTATTTGTCAATGTGCTGCAGGTTATAAGGAAATTTAATTTTGTCTACTTTTTCTCCTGGCCTATGTTCTCCACATCATTATGGAGGGGAGGGTGATGTTAGGGCTCCAGGAAATTGAGTCTATAGGGTTCTGAGATTGCTCTTTACCTTGTAAATTATTAAGATAGTCATGTCTGCTGTATTCCTCTGTCCTGAGGAATGTCACACATAACATTGTGCTGGGGAGAGTGGGGGGGAGGTGGTGATTAGGAGGTTGCTAGGTATTATCTTCTGCTATGCCTTCAGGTTGCCTTTTGCTCCCACATCATCCTCATCCTGGCCCAAACTTAGAGGGAATATTTTGAACATTTGAACATTAAGCATTTTTAATGAGGAAGGTTCTGTCCAGTTTATGAAGTTTACATGAATATCCATTGGAATTCATAATGTTTTTCAAATTTACTACAGAATCACATAATTTTTTCTCTTTATTCTATTATTGAGTTAAATATATTAAATGACTTGTAAACATTCCTGATGGGTGATTTTCAACAATATTTTATTTGGGATTTTTGCCTCTATGCTAATGAGTGATTTGATTTCATTTTGTCTTCTTTTCCAATTCTCTTTTAAGGTTTTGGCCCACAAAATAAGTTAGGAAACATTTATTTTTCTCCCTCTGGACAGCCATCACCTTAATCTCTGTATTCACATGTTGTCCCTGTGTACATGTCTTTGCATTCAAATTTCTCTTTTATAGAAGTTTACTAGTCATATTGGATTGGAGCTCACCAAAATGACCTCATTTGAACTTGACTAACTCTGTGAAAACCTTATCTGCAAATAAAGTCACACTCTGAGGTAATGCAAGATATCTTTTTCTATGAGGGGGTCACAATTCAACTCATAATATGGAACAGTCTTAAACATGGAAGGTGCCAGTATTAGGCACTGAGCAATGAGCCAGAACCATTCTGGGTATATGGTAGTGAGAGCAGTGGAAGAAGGAGTACTGACATATACAGGGACAGCATGACAGAAATATATGAGAGGCATGTGTGCCAACTACCTTGGCCGAGCTCCTCCACAGGGTTGCTACAGAATGGTCTGCTATATCATAACATATATGATATGTTGTAATGACAAATATATCAAATCCAACCACACTGAAGGCCACAAGAGACCTTAGATATGGTCTGGTGTTATCATGAGCCAGTTTTAGCATAGCCACATGCTCACAGTAGGTCTTACAGGATGATCTGGTTGAGAAGGAAGGGCAAGCTGGAGATCATGAAGAAATGGGGGCTCACACACAGCACACTTTGTGGGATCACAGTTTCCCCGGCATGGTTGCCAATTACTGGAACAAAATGAACATGATGGAGTGGAAAGCAGATTGGTACATCCAGTACCCAAATACATGTGGCCACTCCTGATTGACAGATGAGAACATATGGATGGAGCTGACCAGCATAGTAGAGGCAATTATGGTAGTTCATTTTATGGGCTTGGAACCAATAAAATGGATGACTTCTTAGATTAGGTGGAACTAAGTGTGATGAGGGAACCAAAAGCAAGCTGAAGGCATAATACAAGCTAACAAGTCCTGTCCCTATACCCAGGTGGATATATATGATATTCCTGATGCACTCCTGGCTGCCTAAGAACAAAAAAACAGGAAACACAAGTGATGAACTGATAGAGAACACATGAAAATCCATCAGTTTGCAACTGTCTTAATGATTTACAAGAAAAAGGCAATCTTATCAATAGTCAGACCTCCAGAAATATACAGATTCAATGTCCCAGGGACCAAATATCACCCTCCCCTCTGTAGGATAGAAAACATTATATAATCAGTCACTCACTTCTCACACTTTGATGCAGCTCTTTTCACTCATGGGTCCTGTCAATGTGCTATAATAAAAATACGCTTTTGCACAAAAAAACATCTCAAGAATTCTTTCTTGACCATTCACTCTCAGACCTCACTTCAAATCACTTCATTTTGGCATCCAAGGTGGGGCCTGAGTCTTCTCATCTGAACTCCAAGGTTCAATGCAAACTTGGTGAGTAATCCCTCTTCTCTTCCTTTATTTTCACTTCAGAGGCTTTTCCAAGGAGTTGGTCTTCTTCTCTCTTCTCTTCTCTCTGATAGGGTTCTGTGAGAGTAAAGTCACATCTTCCTCTCACGAATAGCAGGTAAAGATACAAATAAAAGAGCAGGAGAAGAAGTGAAGAAGAACGAAGGAAACAGAGAAGTGAAGGAACTGGAGTAGAAATTTAAAAGAGGAAATAGCATCTCTTTTCTCCCTTTCTAGGCTTTGCAGAATAAGGGGAGGGAGATGGAAATTTAAATGAATGGACGAAATATCCTGCAGAAACTGTCTAGAAATATAAAATAAATATGAGTGTTCAAAATTTCCCCTAAAACTCAAGAATCATGAAATTTCTTGAGGCCTTATTCATATTGAGATGTAGATATACCAAGGACAACTGCTAATAGCCAACAATACCTTGAGGAGAGTGTAAAATTACAGGGATTCAACAATTCAGTAATCAGGGCCACCTGGGTGGCTGACTCAGTTAAGTGCCAACTCTCGATTTCATCTCAGGTCATGATCTCAGGGTCAAGAGATCAAGCCCCACATCAGAATCTTAGCTGGACATTGAGCCTGTTGGGGCTCCTCTCTCTCCAACTTCCTCTGCGTCTCCCCCTTGTCTTGCTCTCTCTCTCTTAAAAAGAAATTCAGTAATTGTGTTTAAAAATGTTTAATGCAATATTTTTATAAAATAAATTATTTGGGACTGGTTGGTGGTGCCTGGATGGCTTGGTTGGTAAGGTACTGACTCAGGATTTTAGCTCAGGTCATGATCTTATGGTCTGTGAGCTCGAGCCCCGTCCTTGGGATTCGCTGTTCCTGCTTTCTCTCTGCCCTCCCCTGTTTTCTCTCTCTCTCTCTCTCTCTCTTTCTCTCTCTCACACACACACACACGATAAATAAAGTTTAAAAAACATAAATAAAGTAAAATAATTTTTTATTCCATGATTCATAAAATATCAAAGTTTTAAATAAAAAACTGTGCCATGCCAAGCCATATTAGAGCAAAAAGAAAAATGTGCACTAGTACTTTTATGGAAGATTAATTATTGATACTATTTTAAATATGTACTGGGGGCTTGGGGGCCCAGTTGGTTACATAACTCTCTACTCCGTTTCAGCTCAGGTCATGGCCTTATCATTCATGAGTTCAAGCCCAGCACTGGGCTCCACATTGGCAGTATGGAGCCTGCTTGGGATTCTCTCTCTCTCCCTCTGTCTCTACCCCTACCCTACTCTCTCTCTCTCTCTCTCAAAATAAATAAATAAACTTTAAAATAAACAGATTACTGTAAACCTGATACTGTCAGTAAATTTTTGTGTGACTTGTTTCCCTATTAATGTGTCTTGGATTTTGATTTGGTGAGGCATAGCTTCTGAAGTCTGATAGCTTTGAACTCTGCAAATAAATCGTTACCGTCTGTTTTTAAATATTTTTTTTTCAAATCTTTATTGGTCATATCCTATACCAGGGAATGCTAAGAAATAATAAATAAGAGAATACCAGCAAGGCTCTATACAGGGAGTGAGAGGAAGTTCTGCATAGGCTAATTGTTCAGGCTAAGTGAGAAGGACTTTCCAGCTTCACAAAGGAGGGTTGATTAACAAAAAAATATACATGCATACTGACATACTCACACTCCTGTAATCTCAACAACACACACTCTTGTGCATGCATTCAAATCCACTGCCTTTGTTTATGTGTATACAGAGGAGAGAGGCAAGTTAGGGGTTAATGTTTCCAGCCTTACTCTCTAGTCTCAGAGGAAGCCACAGTATGAGGCAGTGGGTACCAAGAGGAGGGAAAGAATTAATGCTTGGGAAACAGACGGGCCACACTTTACAGGTCTTTAAATAGGTCTTAATCTACAGTCTCTGTGAAAAGCTGAATCATAAGAGTTCAGTTAAGCTGATAACGGTCAGAGACAAAGCAGAGCTCAAGGTGAGTGGTCCCCTGTGCCTCAGTCACCTCTGCCCTTCCCAGAGAACAGTAGGACTCACAGAGGCTCTAAGAAGCTGGAAGACAGGGCAATACACTTTGAAAGAAGGCCTGACTCACGGAGGCTCCAGGTCAAGAGATCTATGACTGCTGGATTTCCTTCTGAGATGGGGAGATTTTTCACTGTTCACACTGTGTCCTCCAGGGAAATTCTAGGAACGTAGTAATCTTGCCTCATACACAATACCACCACAAAGGACACTGGACCTGAACCCTACCCTGCTCTAGAATTCTTGTTCCATGCCTTAGTTTAGATACCTCAAAGTGAGAGCATGGTCTAAATTTCCCTTAAGCTATTCCTTAGCAAGATCTCAGCCCATTTTTCCTTCACCCTTTCAGGCCTGAGCAACTTAGTTAAACTGATGGCCATAGCTATTTCCATATAATAACTAGAGTAATGGAAGCCAACAGAACCAGTGGTTATCAGCACTGGATTCAAACCTATACTCACAGATGAAAGCTGAGCTCCATTAGTGTCAGAATAGAGTAACCATATTCCCTGAACCGAAACTATGCCAAGTTCTTACAAATTAGACTACACTATGAAGAAAAGAAAAATTGAATCTAAAGTTCACTGTGTGATCACCCTAGCTATAACACTGAAAAAGATGACATTACTTCTTTCAATATGCATTATGTTCACAAGAGGTCTAGCACATGATGGCAGGGACAGGGACATATTTAAAAGCAGGGAGAGGGGGAAGGAATGTTGGACAATAAGTGTCATTATATTTCTCGTCCTTTTCCTATTCTTTAGGAAATGCACATTTTGATTCCTCAACCCAGCATCTGTGTCTCCCCTCAAAATCAGTATTGAAATCCTCACACACTGCACAAAATGATACAAGGCTGGTTAACTCCCTGTCCACTCCACATGACTTGTAACCTTAACTCTGCACATGTTGAGTTCATAAGTCTAAGGGGAAAAAAGACAAAGGAAATGGTGATAGTGAGGACACCAGATTCCATGGGATTTTAAGTGTAGAGAACAAAGAGAGACACCTGTCAAGAGGCCCTATCTCCTACTTCAGACTCGGATCCCCAGTCACTACCAAGAAGAGTCACCACTCCAAAAAGAGTGTGTAGTATAGGTATGTTCCCCATGAAGGCTGATGGGCAGAAGTGTGTGAGAGTTAAAAACAATAAGATGCAAAAGCTGATAGTGTTATATTTACAAAAATAGCAATGTCTATCATAATTGATTAATTAGAATAACATATGCTTTGTTAAATTGTAGTTTTAGCCAGTATCTTCAGCAGTGCCCAGTCCAGGAACAAAGATGGTCTAAGTGCTTTCCCAGGTGCATATGAGCCTCAGTGACTTCATCCTCACAAATGGAGGATGACTTATAGGGCCCAAAAGGGAGGGAGAAAGGAAGACTCTGATTCAAACAGAATAGTGCACTGGAAGCCCAAGCCAGGCTGAAAGGGATGAAACAGAGCCTTAGACACCAGCCAATGTGTGTGTTTCTCAATTTTTTACTATGGCTTGGATTTGATTTGAGCAAACCTATAGCTATTATCTAGGTAGGATAGTAAAGTTTCCAATTAGAGCCAGATTTATAAAATCTGAGCCCCATTTCTCTCATAATGTTATAAAGCTAAGGAAAATCAGAAAGAGATTAGTCTATTTGGGATCTCAAATAAACCCTTGTTTGGAACCATTAGGTCTGGTTGAACGAAACATTTCTGGTCCCTAGATGTGAATAGTTAAGGGAGATTTGAGAAGATACTCTTCGTGGCTGGGTGTTTCTGTTATGGAGGAGGGAAGAACAAATGCATTTACAGAAAGGCTCAGGTCAAGTGAGATTAAAAAGGAGAAAGCTATTGACTGAGAACCAGGTCAGCTTTTGTGTCATTGACCCTCAGGTAGGTAGTAGTCACCAGATGGATCAGACAGGAATAACCATGTATGCAAGTACCAGCAGAAGATGACAATGGACAGGAGGTCAAACTCTAGTATGAAAAATATATATAGCTGTCTCATGGCATGGCATCAAAGCAATGTTTAGAAGGTTCTATTAGGACATTTTAAGATATGGATAACCAGTTGAAAAGTCCATTGCCCCTGAACAATGACATTTATCAGTTGTTTATGTCAGCAAATATTTATTAAACCCCTATTCTATGCCAAGAACAGAGGAGCTTCGGTTGGTGCACTCTTCAGGGCTGATCTCATGAAAATTTATCATGTAGGACAGGAATTAGCAAACTATCACCAGCAGACCAAATCCAGCTTTGCAGCCTGTTTTTGAAAATAAAATTGTATTGGAATGTAGCCACACTCACAAATGTCTGTACTGACCATGGCTGCTTTCATGCTACAATCACTAAAGTGACTAGTTACAACAGAGACTGTTTAGCCCACAAAGACTAAAATATGTGTGCTCTATCTGAGCTTTTACAGAAAAAAGATGCTGGCCACTAATCTAGGAGGGGACATCTACTATAGATAACAGGTTTCACTGAAGGTGTACAATCAGTCAGTCAGTCATCCTCCAGCCCAAATTCTCTTGGTAACTCCTAGTGTCAGAGATAACTCATCATCACTACATACACTGTCATAAGCCCTTTTCCAACCCTGAAAAGCTGCCTAACTGGCTTAAACAAAGGGCTGAAAAGGACCTATGGGAAAGGTAAAACAAACCAGTTCATTCTGAAGAATAGAAGAGCAGAATTACTATTAGTGTGTTATTTGTCAGGATAATTTTCCCTTAGCAGGTTCACTTTCATGGAAAATATTGTCTTATACAGAAATTACACTTGCAGCTAGTATGTTCTGACCCCATTGTGAATGATATAAACATGAATGAAGAATAAAGAGTAGCATTAGTTTAAGTTGCAAAAATGTATTTATTAAAAGAGTTGAAATTTTTCCACTTTACCATTAAACACTATTGCCCTATTATTGAATTGCCTCTTCCAGAGGATTATAAATAATAATGATAATTTATTGATTATTATTATCTGTAAATAGTACATTATCTTCTTAGGGAGAACAAATAACCATCCTGTGATGCTGGCTTCAGGGAACAGCTCTTCTCACCCTGTGTCCTTCATCCTATTTGGGATCCCAGGATTCGAGAATTCCCAGTTTTGGATTGCCTTTCCATTTTGTGCCATGTATGTTGTGGTTATAATCGGCAATATCACTGTCCTTCATATAATCCGAATAGACCACACTCTGCATGAGCCCATGTACCTCTTTCTAGCTATGCTGGCTATCACTGACCTGGTCCTCTCCTCTTCCACCCAACCTAAAATGCTGGCTATACTCTGGTTTCATGCTCATGAGATTGAATACCATGCCTGCCTCATCCAGGTGTTCTT